>NC_092342.1:304188529-304493676 GCF_046630445.1 Rutidosis leptorrhynchoides
TATTCCCTGTTTACTAATAACATGTCCAAGGAATTAAACTTCTCTTAACCAGAAAGCACACTTAGAGAGCTTATCGTATAACTCTTCTTTCCTCAACAGATCAAGCACCAACTTCAAATGTTCTTCATGTTCTTCATCACTTTTGGAATAAATAAGGATGTCGTCGATGAAAACAATAACGAATATGTCCAGATAGGGTCTACACACACGGTTCATGAGGTCCATGAACACATCAGGTGCACTTGTCAATCCGAACGGCATAACAAGGAATTCGTAGTGGCCATAACGGGTGCGAAAAGCGGTTTTCAGAATATCTGATTCTTTAACACGCAGTTGATGATAACCGAAATGAAGATCAATCTTATAATAAATGGACGACCCTTGAAGCTGATCGAATAGATCATAAATTCTCGGAAGAGGGTAATGGTTTTTAGCTGTAAGCTTGTTCAATTCACGATAATCAATACACAAACGAAATGTACCATCATTCTTTTTAACAAACAGAACAGGAGCTCCCCAAGGGGACGAACTGGGACGAATGAAATATAGTTGCAACCAACAAAGAAAACATTATATAGAGTAGCCACATCAGTGGCATAGATGTTTAAGACAATTCCTTCAAGGGGATAACGAGGATCATGAACTTTAAAGTAAATTTTCATTACATTTCCGAAAGGAAGACATAAGAAAGGTGTGATCTTTCAACAAGAGTGAACTTCCTTGCACAATGCGCAAGTCAATCTAGGATTCATCTGTGTTCTTAAATTTATGTGTGGCTGAAAAGGAACATGAATCATGGGTTATAACGAATAGTCGGCTCCAGGTGGGATGAATCTCTAAAAATGATTTCGTGCACCTCAAAGTATTGAATCATAAGGTTAATGTTTACGAGGGTGTTGCGGTTAACCGCGAATATTGAGAGTAGAAACTCCTCAAACGGTCTATCCATGATACCCACTATAACAACAGTTGGGGTAGAAACCCACCTAGAGCCTTTTCTACAATAGGGTGGCCACCAAGTGTACCTCAGAAAATTGATTTATCGGTCCGCGTTTCGGCCATGTCCAACCATAAGAGGGAAAATTATATGAGCGCAAAGACTTTCCAACAAAGTTTATAAAACCGGCATCCAAAGTGGTGTAAGAGTTTCTATCAATAAACTTAATAGTAAGTTTCATCCTTAAACGGAGGATGAGAAGAACCGTGATCCAAACACTCTGTAGAGTAATGCGAAAATTTGATAAAATCAATCAAAGGAGTTTTGAAAAAGCTTTAAACATTTGATGTGACAACATAAACGGAAGGAAATTCTTAGTAAATTTAGAAGTATGTACAACGTGTACCATTTATATAAAACAAATTGACTTAGTCAAACAGCTCAATAAATGAGTGGTTTTAAAATAATTTTGAAGGTATGATTTATTATATACTAGCCAAAATAGGTAAGGGTAAATTATTCATTTGAATCCATACGTACATATATGATTTTATAAATTGTATACATGACAAAATATTTCATTACTTCTATTCGCCCATAAATCTCATGAGAACCGCCCAATTAAACAAATGTGTAAAACTCCCGATGGTAAACAGAGTATCTGTATTTCAGAGGTTACAAGTTGAAGTAAGATCGTGGAAGATCGAGTAAAGGACTTGAATCGTCGTACGACATTTGACTAACAAATGTTACGAGGTCATGAAAACCAATGAGTTAAATGTTGTTTTGACTATTATCAGGACATAAGTCCTTGGGCCAAAACTGTTCCCGAGCGAAGCTGTTGCTAACAAGCGAGTTATGAAGGATAGAGCATGAGATATGTAATCTGGTTAAAACGAGCTTCTCGTATATCAATAAATAAGATAATGAGTATTTTCCCCATCCATGTAATACATTAGAATTTCTGAATGAGTAGTGTAAAAATTTTCTTTGACTCGCTTTCTATTCCTCATTTCACAATATTGGAACTTCTTTATGAATTACCATAATATAATCACGTTGGCCTGACGCCATTATATTATACTAATTCATAGTTCTATTCCAATATCACTACATGAGGTCAGGACACACGATCAACCTCGAATTTCCACACAATTTCTCTAAAATGTTTTCTTAAACAATGTGCTAAGGATAGCACAAGAGACCAAAAACATCAAAAGTAATGAATAAGAGTAACTATGACCTAAAAATATATTTAAAGTATCCAGAATCTTTAAATGTTACGAATTACGTTTCCAGTTCGCAACCCAAAGCACAAAGGCACGTAATATAACAGGAATGTTATATACCTAAACATAATAGCTGACATTGAAATGTCGAGCCTTTAGAAGTCAAGAATGACATCTCACGTAATATAACTCAAATGTCAAACACGTAACCATAATAGATGACATAGGAATGTCAAGAATTTTAGAAGTCAAGAATGACATCTCTCGGTTTCACTATCTGAGGTGTTCTTGTAAAGATAAACTCGCATGAGTCGGAGAATACGTTTAAATCAGAATGGGAGTTCCTTCTGGATTCAGAACATAACAGAGATGTATGTATGATAACAATATACATACCAATACGATACAAATAATCACATATAATAATATATTATAGGCCGGGATGTAGACTAGACTCACTAATGTATCCTATTGACTCGGGTAACGACATCAATGCAGCCTAATTCTCTACAACCAAGGCTCTGATACCAACTTTAACGACCCATCAAAGTACACTTGACGACCATCGTTATCTTGGTCCCACAGCTTGATCGAACTTAAATGAATTTAATAAACAACGTTGCATTCTTTTATTTCAAAAGTTTTCCAAAAAGAAAACATACCAAAATATGTAGTTTGAATAATCCAACATATTAATAACCAAAGTTGACATTAAAACATTGTCAACAAAACCCACAAATTTAAATTATTCAAAAATAGAATGCAAGTTCAAAATTTCATAAATGTTTAACAAAATCTGCCCAAATGCATGCAGACTCTTCTAACACAGCGGAAGCATCAAACAAACTCAAATACCTGTGAAAACATGCGAGTAAACTGTCAACAAAAATGTTGAGTGAATTATAGGTTTAAATAAACGTATAAGCTTTAGACCACAAGATTTAAAATGTTAGAAAACATAAAACATTATTCCATTATCAATGAGCCACCTGGTAACCACTTAACCCTTTAATTACCCTTGCCAAATACAATAAATAATATACACTAAACAAGTGTATCTTCAACTAAATACGAAGTACTAAACATTCCGATTATAAATTGCTAGCGCGACTAGCTCGAAATGGGATTGTCAGACCCGATAGATCTATCCGTAGGATTCATGTTCACTAGTAGAAACCAGTGATTACAGTTACCAGACTAGGAAATATTTTTGTTCAACTCATAATGAATAATTTAACTTTAATTCCCACTTGTGTCTAAACGTAAAATAAAATGCATGTAATCACATCCCAAAAATATACTTTGAAAAGTATGTAAAAATGGGACTATAACTCACCTTAAAGCAAATGAAGTAACCACACAATAATGCGAACAGCAAATGAAGTAAAGTGATCAGGAATGATCACAACGCCGACCTATAAATAAAGCAGGTCGATATAAATAACTAACTTAAGTCAAGTATTAGTATTATAGCTATTGTACATGTTGCAAGTAGACATAGAACAACACTCAACATGCATCGGTTTGATCGAAACAGCGTACGGACACACACTTTCTATTTTTAGAAAGTTTCCATTTTTAGCAGGTTTCCATTTTTGGAAAGTTTCTATTTTAGGATAGTTTCTATTTTAGGAAAGTTTCTATTTTAGGAAAGTTTCCAAATTTAGAAAGTTTCTATTTTTAGAAAGTTTATAAGTTAGAAAAGTTTCCTTAATTAGAAAGTCAACAAAAGTCAACTGAAAGTCAAAGTCAACTGAAAGTCAACTCAAAAGTCAACCTTGGTCAAACGTAGTCAACATTAATTTTAAAAGTATAAGTTATATTAATAATATAGGTTATAATGTTAATTAAAGTCATATATGTATAATTATGTCATAACATAAGTTTAATCAAATTAAAATGAATTATTAAAGTTAACATAAGTTTAAATGATATAATTAATATAACATAAGTATTTAATTAATTAATTAAATATTAATCATAATATAAGTATCATAATATAAGTATTATTAATTAATAATAAATTTTAATCATATCATAAGTATTATTAATTAATAATGAATTATCAATCATATCATAAGTTTCTAATTATAATTATTAAATCATAAGTATTTAATAATTAAATTATAATTAAATAATAACTAAGCCTTATAATAATTAAATAATTAATTAATCCTTATTATAAGTCTTACTATAATAATCTCATAATATAAGTTTAATACTTACCATAAGTATTTTTCATTAATAATAAAAGTATTATTAATCATAAGTTTAATTAAATGTTTAATTAAATCATAATTAATTAATAAATGCTATAATAAATATATATCATAAGTCTTAAATTAAATAATTACTTTTTATAACATAAGTAATTTATTAATAATGAAATTCATTATTTATATCATAAGTCATAATTAATAACCATAAGTTTTAATTAAAAGTTCATCGGGGCATAACTTGAGCCCCGGGAATCAGTTTTCGATGAGTCTTATATATATCTTCACCTAAACAACCTACCGAAACATTAGTGTGCTCAAGAACATCCCAAGAGAAGAGCAAAAAAGTCATGATGATCAGCCATTAAACAACTTGTAGCTTTAATCCGTTCAAAAACATGTTTTAGTCATACCGGGTGATCCGTGGCTCGGATTTCGATGACCCGAACATGAAAGTTCATCCCATCATCAATCCTAATAAAGTAGTACACCCTAAATACTCCAAAAGTGATCAAAAAGTTGGACTATACCTGATTCAATTCGTTTTCACAATTTAATCTCAACAAAACACCATTTTAAGCATAACTAGAGCTCCGGGAATCGAAATGACATGAATCCGGAGTCTAAAATTAATGTCTTGATGAGAGGAACTCATCTAAACACTTTAATTTCACTTTTATATCAGTTATATTTACAGAAAACAACAATCAAACCGCTGTCCCAAAACAATCAAACCGAAAACATGAATTAACGAGCATTTCTACGCATACAATCAACAATACAATAACATATAATCATCATACTATCATTATAACATATAAAATCAGAAAAATAAAAGAAAAAATGAAAAGCTAGGGTTAGGGTTTATACCCTAATCAAGAATTGAAGGATATGAATGTGTAGAGATCGAAGAGAGGAACGCGTTTATACAAACAATAGGATGATCCAAGCTTTAATTGTTGAAGATCATGATGATGATGGTGTGCTAGGGCAACGGCCAAAGGGGAGCAAGGAGAGGAGAAAACACAAAAAAATTAGAATGTGAAAATGAGGAGTGTAAACTAGGTTTTGTCTCATAAAATCACAAGTTTGGAAAAATGGCACAATATGAAATGTGCCGTTCATATCGATTTATAAATGTTCCATATTAATTGATTTCGTTGCGAGGTTTTGACCTTTATATGAGACGTTTTTCAAAGACTGCATTTGATTTTAAAACAAACCATAACCTTTATTTTATCGATAAAGGTTTAAAAATATTACGACGATTATCAAATAATGATAATCTAAAATATAGCGTTTTCACACGATTATTACATAATGGTTTACAATAATATTACACATCAATTTAAGTCTTCGAATGCAGTTTTTAAACAATATTATACAAGCTTGCTGACTCCAACTCTTGTCCATAAATTAGCATGCAACAGCGGAAGCTCTTAATAATCACCTGAGAATAAACATGCTTTAAACGTCAATAAAAATGTTGGTGAGTTATAGGTTTAACCTAAATATTTATCAAATCGTAATAATGGACCACAAGATTTCATATTTCCATTTCTCATAAACCACATGCAATCAGCATAAAAATCATTCATATGATGAACACCTGGTAACCGACCTTAACAGGATGCATATAGAATATCCCCATCATTCCGGGACTCTCATCGAACATGATAAATCGAAGTACTAAAGCATCCATAACTCGGATGAGGCTTGTTGGGCCAAATAGATCTATCTTTAGGATTCGCGTCAATTGGTGGCAATTATAATAAACACCAATTCTTAGGCTACCAAGCTAAAAAGGGGCATATTCGGTTCGATAATTCAACATAGAATGTAATTTTGATCACTTGTGTCTATTTTGTAAAACATTTATAAAACTGCATGTATTCTCATCCCAAAAATAATAGATTTTAAAAGTGGGACTATAACTCACTTTCACAGATTTTTACTTCGTCGGGAAGTAAGACTTGGCCACTGGTCGATTCACGAACCTATAACAAATATGTACATATATATCAAAGTATGTTCAAAATATATTTACAACATTTTTAATACGTTTTACTGTTTTAAGTTTATTAAGTCAGCTGTCCTCGTTAGTAACCTACAACTAGTTGTCCACAGTTAGATGTACAAAAATAAATCGATATATATTATCTTGAATCAATCCACGGCCCAGTGTATACATGTCTCAGGCTAGATCATAACTCAAAGTATATATATTTTTGGAATCAACCTCAACCCTGTATAGCTAACTCCAACATTACTGTATATAGAGTGTCTATGGTTGTTCCAAATAATATATATACATGGGTCGATATGATATGTCAAAATATTTGCATACGTGTCTATGGTATCCCAAGATTATATAATATATTAGAATATATGTATAATACAATATGAGTTAGCTAGGATATGATTAATATAGATTTATTACCAATTTTCACGTAGTTACAATAAGCAAAAATATCCAATCTTGTTTTACCCATAACTTCTTCGTTTTAAATCTGTTTTGAGTGATTCAAGTTGCTATGGTTTCATATTGAACTTAAGTTTATGAATCTAAACAGAAAAAGTATAAGTTTATAGTCGGAAATATAGGTTACAAGTCGTTTTTGTAAAGGTAGTCATTTCAGTCGAAAGAACGACGTCTAGATGACCATTTTGGAAAACATACTTCCACTTTGAGTTTAACCATAATTTTTAGATATAGTTTCATGTTCATAAGAAAAATAATTTTCCCAGAAGAACAACTTTTAAATCAAAGTTTATCATAGTTTTTAATTAACTAACCCAAAACAGCCCGCGGTGTTACTACAACGGCGTATATCCGGTTTTACGGTATTTTTCATGTTTTTAGATTTAAATCATTAAGTTAGCATATCATATAGATATAGAATATATTTTTAGTTGATTTTAATAGTCAAGTTAGAAGGATTAACTTTTGTTTGCGAACAAGTTTAGAATTAACTAAACTATGTTCTAGTGATTACAAGTTTAAACCTTCGAATAAGGTAGTTTTATATATATGAATCGAATGATGTTATGAACATCATTACTACCTCAAGTTTAGTAGGTGAACTTACTGGAAATGATGAAAAAATAACTTGAGCTTCAAAGGATCTTTGATGGCTTGGAAGTTCTTGAAATAGAATCATGACACAAAAACAAGTTCAAGTAAGATTATTACTCGAATTAAGATAGTTATAGTTATAGAAATTGAATCAAAGCTTGAATATGAATATTACCTTGATTTAGAATGATATCCTACTGTAAATAACAAAGGTTTCTTGATCTTAGATGATTGCTTGGAATGGATTAGGAAACTTGGAAGTAAACTTGTAAATTTGAAAGTGTTCTTGATGTGTTCTTGAGTAATTGTTTTTATGATGATTATAGGTAATAACCAAAGCTTGTATTTGATGATTTTTGATGAAAAAATAGTAACTTAGACGTTCATAGAAGATTGTGTTTATTTTAAGAGAGAATTGGGAAGAAAATTGGAAGTGAAATGGAGTAGGTGGTGAGTGGTGAAGGTGAGTGGGGTTAAAAGGAGTTCTTGTTTTTATTTCCTTGCTCATAAGTCATGCTAGATGTTAATTGATGGTTCCCACATGGTTAGGTGACTCATATGGGCTTCTAAGAGCTGATCATTGGAGTGTATATACCAATAGTAAATACATTTAGAAGCTGTGTATTGTACAAGTACAAATACGAGTGCATACGAGTAGAATTGTTGATGAAAATGAATGAGGATGTAATCGTAAGAATTTTTTTTAAGTAGAAGTAATTTGATATGTGTCTTGAAGTCTTTCAAAAGTGTACTAATACATCTAAATACACTACATGTATATACATTTTAACTGAGTCGTTAAGTCATCGTTAGTTGTTACATGTAAATGTTGTTTTGAAACCTATAAGTTAACGATCTTGTTAAATGTTGTTAACACATTGTTTATTATATCTAATGAGATGTTATATTATTACATTATCATGATATAATGATGTATTAATATATCTTAATATGATATATATACAGTTAGATGTCGTTACAACGATAATCGTTACATATATGTCTCGTTTCGAAATCCTTAAGTTAGTAGTCTTGTTTTTACATATGTAGTTCATTGTTATTATACTTAATGATATGTTTACTTATCATTTAACATGTTTATATTTAGTGTATCAATATCTTAAAATGATTCATATGTAATTAGTAAGACGTTGTTATAACGATAATCGTTATATATACCGTTTTCAAGTTTCTTAATTCAATAGTCTCATTTTTATGTATATAACTCATTGTTAAAATACTTAATTAGGTATATACTTATCATAATATCATGATAAATATATATATATATATATATATATATATATATATATATATATATATATATATATATATCTCCATATGTATGTCATCATATAGTTTTTACAAGTTTTAACGTTCGTGAATCGCCGGTCAACTTGGGTGGTCAATTGTCTACATGAAACTCATTTCAAATAATCAAGTCTTAACAAGTTTGATTGCTTAACATGTTGGAAACATTTAATCATACAAATATAGTTTTCAATTAATATATAATCATGGAAAAGTTCGGGTTACTAAAGTACCTACCCGTTAAATAAATTTCGTCCCGAAATTTTAAGCAGTTGGAGGTGTTGACGTATCTTCCGGAAATAGGTGCGGGTATTTCTTCTTCATCTGATCTTCTCATTCCCAGGTGAATTCGGGTCATCTACGAGCATTCCATCAAACCTTAACAATTGGTATCTTGTTTTGCTTAAGTCTTTTAACCTCACGATCCATTATTTCGACGGGTTCTTCAATGAATTGTAGTTTTTCATTAATTGTAATCTCATCTAATGGAATGGTGAGATCTTCTTTAGCAAAATATTTCTTCAAATTCAAGACATGAAAAGTATTATGTACCCCGGCGAGTTGTTGCGGTAAGTCAAGTCGGTAAGCTACTGGTCCGACACGATCTATAATCTTGAATGGTCCAATGTACCTTGGATTTAGTTTTCCCCGTTTACCAAATCGAACAACGCTTTTCCAAGGTGAAACTTTAAGCATGACTATCTCTCCAATTTCAAATTCTATATATTTTCTTTTAATGTCGGCGTAGCTCTTTTGTCGACTTTGGGCGGTTTTCAACCGTTGTTGAATTTGGATGATCTTCTCGGTAGTTTCTTGTATAATCTCTGGACCCGTAATCTGTCTATCCCCCACTTCACTCCAACAAATCGGAGACCTGCACTTTCTACCATAAAGTGCTTCAAACGGCGCCATCTCAATGCTTGAATGGTAGCTGTTGTTGTAGGAAAATGCTTCTAACGGTAGATGTCGATCCCAACTGTTTCCAAAATCAATAACACATGCTCGTAGCATGTCTTCAAGCGTTTGTATCGTCCTTTCGCTCTGCCCATCAGTTTGTGGATAATAGGCAGTACTCATGTCTAGATAAGTTCTTAATGCTTGCTGTAATGTCTGCCAGAATCTTGAAATAAATCTGCCATCCCTATCAGGGATAATAGAGATTGGTATTCCATGTCTGGAGATGACTTCCTTCAAATACAGTCTGCTAACTTCTCCATCTTGTCATCTTCTCTTATTGGCAGGAAGTGTGCTGATTTGGTGAGACGATCAACTATTACCCAAATAGTATCAAAACCACTTGCAGTCCTTGGCAATTTAGTGATGAAATCTATGGTAATATTTTCCCATTTCCATTTCGGGATTTCGGGTTTTTGAAGTAGACCTGATGGTTTCCGATGCTCAGATTTGACCTTAGAACACGTCAAACATTCTCCTACGTATTTAGCAACATCGGCTTTCATACCCGGCCACCAAAAATGTTTCTTGAGATCCTTGTACATCTTCCCCGTTCCAGGATGTATTGAGTATCTGGTTTTATGAGCTTCTCTAAGTACCATTTCTCTCATATCTCCAAATTTTGGTACCCAAATCCTTTCAGCCCTATACCGGGTTCCGTCTTCCCGTATATTAAGATGCTTCTCCGATCCTTTGGGTATTTCATCCTTTAAATTTATTCTTTTAAAACTCCTTGTTGCGCCTCCTTTATTTGAGTAGTAAGGTTATTGTGAATCATTATATTCATAGCTTTTACTCGAATGGGTTCTCTGTCCTTTCTGCTCAAGGCGTCGGCTACCACATTTGCCTTCCCTGGTTGGTAACGAATCTCGAAATCGTAATCATTTAATAACTCAATCCACCTACGCTGTCTCATGTTTTATTGTTTCTGATTAAATATGTGTTGGAGAATTTTGTAATCGGTATATATAATACTTTTGACCCCATATAAGTAGTGCCTCCAAGTCTTTAATGCAAAAACAACCGCGCCTAATTCCAAATCATGCGTCGTATAATTCTGCTCGTGAATCTTCAATTGTCTAGACGCATAAGCAATTACATTTGTTCGTTGCATTAATACACAACCGAGACCTTGCTTTGAGGCATCACAATAGATCACAAATTCATCATTCCCTTCAGGTAATGACAATATAGGTGTCGTAGTTAACTTTTTCTTCAACAATTGAAACGCTTTCTCCTGCTCATCCTTCCATTCAAATTTCTTTCCTTTATGCGTTAATGCAGTCAAGGGTTTTGCTATTTTGGAAAAATCTTAGATGAACCTTCTGTAGTAACCAGCCAGTCCTAAAAATTGGCATATATGCTTCGGAGTTTTTGGGGTTTCCCAGTTTTCAACGGTTTCAATCTTTGCCCGATCCACTTGAATACCTTCTTTGTTCACTATGTGACCGAGGAATTGAACTTCTTCCAACCAAAATGCACACTTTGAAAACTTAGCGTACAGTTTTTCTTTCCTCAACAACTCTAGCACTTTTCTCAAATGTTCTTCGTGTTCTTGATCATTCTTTGAGTAAATAAGTATGTCATCGATGAAAACAATGACAAACTTGTCAAGGTATGGTCCACACACTCGGTTCATGTGGTCCATGAATACAGCTGGTGCGTTAGTCAACCCAAATGGCATAACCATAAACTCGTAATGACCGTAACGCGTCCTGAAAGCAGTCTTCGGAATATCATCCTCCTTCACCCGTATTTGATGATACTCGGAACGTAAATCGATCTTCGAATAAACTGTTTAGCCTTGTAGTTGATCAAATAAGTCATTGATTCTCGGTAGTGGATAATGGTTCTTTATTAAATTGGGTCGAGGTAATTTCTATAACATCATCGGAATCCTCATCGGGATCAGATTCATCGGAAAATTGGTAATCTTCCCAATATTTTGCTTCCTCGGCGGAAACACCATTGACCATTATTGACTTTGGTCCGTTGGTTGATGATTTTCTTTTATTTAACCGATTTACTGTAGGTATCAATATTTCTTCCTCGGGAACCTCTTCTTCTTCCAGTTCCTCTTCTTCCGGTTCCTCCTCTTCCGGTTCCTCTTCTTCCGGTTCCTCTTCTTCCCGTTCCTCTTCGGGAATTTGTGAATCTTCCCAAAGTATATTCGACTCTTCATTATTATTAGGTGAGTCGATGGGATTTGTACTAGAGGTAGACATCTATCACACAATATCAAACACGTTAAGAGATTAATATATCACATAATATTTACATGTTAATAATATATAGTTTCCAACAAAAAAGTTAAGCAATCGTTTTTTTGAAGAAAAACACGGTCGAAGTCCAGACTCACTAATGCATCCTAACACACTCGGTAAGACACACTAATGTAAAAATTCTGGTTCTCTAAGACCAACGCTCGGATACCAACTGAAATGTCCCGTTCATATTGATTATAAATGTTCCATATTAATTGATTTCGTTGCGAGGTTTTGACCTCTATATGAGACATTTTTCAAATACTGCATTCGTTTTTAAAACAAACCATAACCTTTATTTTATCGACAAGGTAAACAAGACACTACTTAGATTATCCAGAAATGATAATCTAACAAATATCACACTTACACACTACCAATACATATTGGTTTACAAATATTAATATGTTACAACAAAATAAATCTCGAATGCAGTTTTAAACAATATTATACAAATATACTGACACCAAATCTTGTCCATATAATAGCATGCAACAGCGGAAGCTCTTAATAATCACCTGAGAATAAACATGCTTTAAACGTCAACAAAAATATTGGTGAGTTATAGGTTTAACCTATATTTATCAAATCGTAATAATAGACCACAAGATTTCATATTTCAATATACATCTCATACATAGAGATAAAAATCATTCATATGGTGAACACCTGGTAACCTTACCTTAACAATATGCATATAGAATATCCCCTATCATTCCGGGACTCCCTTCGGACATGATGAATTCGAAGTACTAAAGCATCCGGTACTTTGGATGGGGCTCGTTGGGCCCAATAGATCTATCTTTTGGATTCACGTCAATTAGGGTGTTGTTCCCTAATTCTTAGATTACCAGACTAAAAAGGGGCATATTTGGTTTAATAATCCAGCCATAGAATGTAGTTTCATTTACTTGTGTCTATTTTGTAAAACATTTATAAAAGTGCATGTATTCTCATCCCAAAATATTAGATTTTAAAAGTGGGACTATAACTCACTTTCACAGATTTTTACTTCGTCGGGAGTAAGACTTGGCCACTGGTCGATTCACGAACCTATAACAAATATATACATATATATATATATATATATATATATATATATATATATATATATATATATATATATATATATATATATATATATATGTATGTATATCAAAGTATGTTCAAAATATATTTACAACATTTTTAATAATTTTTGATGTTTTAAGTTTATTAAGTCAGCTGTCCTCGTTAGTAACCTACAACTAGTTGTCCATAGTTAGATGTACAGAAATAAATTGATATATATTATATTGAATCAATCCATGACCCAGTGTATACAAGTCTCAGGCTGGATCACAACTCAAAGTATATATATTTTTAGAATCAACCTCAACCCTGTATAGCTAACTCAAACATTACTGCATATAGAGTGTCTATGGTTGTTCGAAATAATATATATACATTGGTCGATATGATATGTCAAAACATTTGCATACGTGTCTATGGTATCCCAAGATTACATAATATATTAGAATACATGTATAATACAATATAATTTAGCTAGGATATGATTTGTATAGAATTGTTACAATATTTCCCGTAGCTACAACAATCAAAAAATATCCAATCTTGTTTTACCCATAACTTCTTCGTTTTAAATCCGTTTTGAGTGAATCAAATTGCTATGGTTTCATATTGAACTCAATTTTATGAATCTAAACAGAAAAAGTATAGGTTTATAGTCAGAAATATAAGTTACAAGTCATTTTTGTAAGAGGTAGTCATTTCAGTCGAAAGAAAGACGTCTTGATGACCATTTTGAAAAACATAATTCCACTTTGAGTTTAACCATGATTTTTGGATATAGTTTTATGTGAATAATAAAAATCATTTTCCCAGAAGAACAACTTTTAAATCAAAGTTTATCATAGTTTTTAATTATCAAACCCAAAACAGCCCGCAGTGTTACTACGACGTCGTATGTCCGGTTTTACGGTGTTTTTCGTGTTTCCAGGTTTTAAATCATTAAGTTAGTATATCATATAGATTTAGAACATGTGTTTAGTTGATTTTAAAAGTCAAGTTAGAAGGATTAACTTCATTTTCAAACAAGTTTAGAATTAACTAAACTATGTTATAGTGATTACAAGTTTAAATCTTCGAATAAGATAGTTTTATATTTATGAATCGAATGATGTTATGAACATCATTACTACCTTAATTATAGTAGGTAAACCTACTTGAAATGAGAAAAATAGATCTAGCTTCAAAGGATCCTTGGATGGCTTGAAAGTTCTTGAAGCAGAATCATGATACGAAAACAAGTTCAAGTAAGATTTCCACTCAAAATAAGATTGTTATAGTTATAGAAATTGAATCAAAGTTTGAATATGAGTATTACCTTGTATTAGAAAGATATCTTACTGTAAATAAGAAAGATTTCTTGAGGTTGGATGATCACTTTACAAGATTGGAAGTAAGCTAGCAAACTTGGAAGTATTCTTGATTTTATGAAACTAGAACTTATAGAATTTATGAAGAACACTTAGAACTTGAAGATAGAACTTGAGAGAGATCAATTAGATGAAGAAAATTGAAGAATTAAAATGTTTGTAGGTGTTTTTGGTCATTGGTATATGGATTAAATATAAAGGATGTGTAATTTTGTTTACTTGTAAATAAGTCATGAATGATTACTAATATTTTTGTAATTTTATGAGATATTTCATGCTAGTTGCCAAATGATGGTTCCCACATGTGTTAGGTGACTCACAAGGGCTGCTAAGAGCTGATCATTGGAGTGTATATACCAATAGTAAATACATCTAAAAGCTGTGTATTGTACGAATATGAATACGGGTGCATACGAGTAGAATTGTTGATGAAACTGAACGAGGATGTAATTGTAAGCATTTTTGTTAAGTAGAAGTATTTTGATAAGTGTCTTGAAATCTTTCAAAAGTGTATGAATACATATTAAAACACTACATGTATATACATTTTAACTGAGTCGTTAAGTCATCGTTAGTCGTTACATGTAAGTGTTGTTTTGAAACCTTTAGGTTAACGATCTTGTTAAATGTTGTTAACCCATTGTTTATTATATCTAAAGAGATGTTAAATTATTACATTATCATGATATTATGATGTATTAATATATCTTAATATGATATATATACAATTAAATGTCGTTACAACGATAATCGTTACATATATGCCTCGTTTCGAAATCCTTAAGTTAGTATTCTTGTTTTTACATATGTAGTTCATTGTTAATACACTTAATGACATGTTTACTTATCATTTATCATGATTAAACATAGTGTATCAATATCTTAATATGATTCATATGTATTTAGTAAGACGTTGTTATAACGATAATCGTTATTATATAACTCATTGTTAAAATACCTAATGAGATACTTACTTATCATAATGTCACGTTAACTGTATATATAATCATATATATGTTATCATATAGTTTTTACAAGTTTTAACGTTCGTGAATCACCGGTCAACTTGGGTGGTCAATTGTCTATATGAAACCTATTTTAATTAATCAAGTCTTAACAAGTTTGATTGCTTAACATGTTGGAAACACTTAATCATGTAAATAACAATTTCATTTAATATGTATAAACATGGAAAAGTTCGGGTCACTACAGTACCTACCCGTTAAATAAGATCGTCCCGAAATTTTAAGCAGTTCGAGGTGTTGACGTATCTTCTGGAAATAAGTGCGGGTATTTCTTCTTCATCTAATATTCTCATTCCCAGGTGAACTTGGTTCCTCTATGAGCATTCTATCAAACTTTAACAATTGGTATCTTATTTTGCTTAAGTCTTTTAACCTCACGACCCATTATTTCGACGGGTTCTTGGACGAATTGAAGTTTTTCATTGATTTGGATTTCGTCTAACGAAATAGTGAGATCTTCTTTAGCAAAATATTTCTTCAAATTTGAGACGTGGAAAGTGTTATGTACAGCCGCGAGTTGTTGCGGTAATTCAAGTCGGTAAGCTACTGGTCCGACACGATCAATAATCTTGAATGGTCCTATATACCTTGGATTTAATTTCCCTCATTTACCAAATCGAACAACGCCTTTCCAAGGTGCAACCTTAAGCATGACCATCTCTCCAATTTCAAATTCTATATATTTTCTTTTAATGTCGGCGTAGCTCTTTTGTCGACTTTGGGCAGTTTTCAACCGTTGTTGAATTTGGATGATCTTCTCGGTAGTTTCTTGTATTATCTCTGAACCCGTAATCTGTCTATCCCCCACTTCACTCCAACAAATTGGGCACCTGCACTTTCTACCATAAAGTGCTTCAAACGGCGCCATCTCAATGCTTGAATGGTAGCTGTTGTTGTAGGAAAATTCTGCTAACGGTAGATGTCGATTCCAACTGTTTCCAAAATCAATAACACATGCTCGTAGCATGTATTCAAGCATTTTTATCGTCCTTTCGCTCTGCCCATCAGTTTGTGGATGATAGGCAGTACTTATGTCTAGACGAGTTCCTAATGCTTGCTGTAATGTCTGCCAGAATCTTGAAATAAATCTGCCATCCTGATAATGCTAAAAACGAACATATATTTCATAGCATTATTCCTCAAGAAAGATAAGCTTTTAGTTGCAACTGTTCTATTTACAAGTGATATTCGTTTAAATAATAAAAGGTGAAGTCAAAAGACAGATTCGACGAATTGAAGACGCAAACGACCAAAAAGCTCAAAAGTACAAAATACAATCAATGAGGTTCCAATTATTGATAAGAAACGTCTCAAAATTACAAGAGTACAAGATTCAAAACGCAAAGTACAAGATATTAAATTGTACGCAAGGACGTTCAAAAATCCGGAACCGGGACCAGAGTCAACTCTCAACGCTCGACGCAACGGACTAAAAATTACAAGTCAACTATGCACATAGATATAATATAATATATAATTAATTCTTAAAATTAATATATATATTATATTATATTATAAAACCGTCGGCAGAAGAAAACAACCAAATGTGAGCCTCCCCAGCTGGCCATGCGATCGCATGGCCTAGAAGGCATAAATCCATGCGATCGCATGAGCCCCAGTTCCAGCCCACATGCCTATAAAAATTGAGCTTTGGTGCACCACAAAAACACATCTTTCTTCTCTTCATCATACGTAAAGTATATATATATATATATATATATATATATATATATATATATATATATTTTAATTTTAATTTTAATTTCTAATAATAAGGGTGTGTTAGCGAATGTTGTAAGGGTGTAAGTCGAAATTCTGTCCGTGTAACGCTACGCTATTTTTAATCATTGTAAGTTATGTTCAACCTTTTTAATTTAATGTCTCGTAGCTAAGTTATTATTATGCTTATTTAATCCGAAGTAATCATGATGTTGGGCTAATTACTAAAATTGGATAATTGGGCTTTGTACCATAATTGGGGTTTGGACAAAAGAACGACACTTGTGGAAATTAGACTATGGGCTATTAATGAGCTTTATATTTGTTTAACTAAATGATAGTTTGTTAATGTTAATATAAAGATTTACAATTGGACGTCCCTATAAATAACCATATACACTCAATCGGACACGATGGGCGGGATATTTATATGTACGAATAATCGTTCATTTAACCGGACACGGGAATGGATTAATAGCCACTAGAATTATTAAAACGGGGGTGAAATTATGTACAAGGACACTTGGCATAATTGCTAACAAAGTATTAAAACCTTGGGTTACACTCAGTCGACATCCTGGTGTAATTATTAAACAAAGTAATAAAACCTTATTACAGTTTAAGTCCCCAATTAGTTGGAATATTTAACTTCGGGTATAAGGATAATTTGACGAGGACACTCGCACTTTATATTTATGACTGATGGACTGTTATGGACAAAAACCAGACGAACATATTAAATAATCCAGGACAAAGGACAATTAACCCATGGGCATAAAACTAAAATCAACACGTCAAACATCATGATTACGGAAGTTTAAATAAGCATAATTCTTTTATTTCATATTTAATTTCCTTTATTTCATATTTAATTGCACTTCTAATTATAGCACTTTTATTTATTGTTATTGTATTTAATTGCACTTTTAATTATCATACTTTTTAATTATCGCAAGTTTATTTTATCGCACTTTTATTATTCGTAATTTCATTATCGTTATTTACTTTACGCTTTAAATTAAGTCTTTTATTTAATATTTTACATTTGGTGTTAACTGCGACTGAAGAATTAAAATCGACAAACCGGTCATTAAACGGTAAAAACCCCCCTTTATAATAATAATATTACTTATATATACATTTGTATTTTTATAAAAGTAAACTAATATAGCGTTAAGCTTTGTTTAAAGATTTTCCCCCTGTGGAACGAACCGGACTTACTAAAAACTACACTACTGTACGATTAGGTACACTGCCTATAAGTGTTGTAGTAAGGTTTAAGTATATCCATTCTATAAATAAATAAATATCTTGTGTAAAATTGTATCGTATTTAATAGTATTTCCTTCTAAAATTTAAAAGCTATTTTATATACACCTCGCAAAACATCAAGTATTTTTGGCGCCGCTGCCGGGGAGACAATCTAGCTTAAAAGCCGGAAGCGCAACGCTAATATATATATAAAAAAAAAGATTTTTCTTTTTAGTTTACTTTTATTAAAAAAAAAATACGCTTTTGTAAAAATACGTTTTAAATATTCGAAAATATAAAAAGAAAACAAAAATATAAATATATTTAAGATTTTGTTAAATATATAAGTTTTATAAATTTTTTTTTATTTTTATTTTAGTTTGTAAAAATATAAATTTTATTTAAATATTTTGTAATTATATAAATATAAAAAAAAAAATAAAACTACTCGGCCTAGTACTGTTACAGCCCGTAACCTGGCCCAAAAACTCAGCTCATGTGATCGCATGAGCCCGAAGGCAAAATCTCATGCGATCGCATGAGATCGTCTGACACGCCACAGTTTACCCTAGTACTGCATTAATTATGTAATATTATTTATTATTATACTTTAACCCTAATTAGGGTTATATATTATAATAATTAGTTTAGTTATATTATTTATTTTGTATTTTAAAGTTTAATTAGTTTAATTAAATTGTAAAATTAATAGTTTTATAAAATAAATAATTTAAAAATAATATTTTTATAAAAATTGTAATTTTTACAACTTTTTATATATTTTTATATTTTGTCCCTTTTTAATAGTTTTAGCATAACTTTTGTATTTTTCGCTCGTATTTAGTTTTAATTCATAGTTTTTGCCATAGTTATTTTTATATCTAGAATTTTAGGCTTTGCCGTAAAATTCCTTAAGTGCTTTTTCTTTAGACTAAGATTTAGGTACTTTAGAATTTTGCGACGCCTTTTTAAGTTTTAGTTTCTTTTTAAGTTATTGCCATTTGGAATATAGTTTTACTTGTAAGCTTTAATATTTTTAGACACCTTTTACCTATGTATCAATTATCATTCCAATTAGTAATTTCAATTTGCGATTATAATTTTAAGTTAGTTGTAGTAATAAGGTTAGGTTAGTCAAGTGTTTTTAAGTTTTATAAGTTTCTTTTATTTTTCCGTCACCTTTTATTTTTCAACCATTTTTCTTTTTCGTTCTTTCTTATTTATCGCTATTCTAGTTTTTAGGACATAGATTTTTATTCTACTTCTTATCTAAATTTCTTAAAATTACGAAAATTTATTTTAAGTGGTTAAATTGATAGACATCAAAATTTTCTGGTTCGTAGTAATAGTTGGATTTGTACGTGGACCGGGTTATTGGAGTCAAACAGTCCTCAATTATATTGAGACCAAACGAATCCTGCCCCTCTGCTGCTTCTTTTGGCTATTCGAAACGTGGGCAAAATCAGAAAAGTCTATTGATTGGATAACTTATATAATTTTTCTTTCCTTTTTAAAAACTAATAGGATATTCAGTGAATGCACCGAGCAAGACGTTTACCACCTTTTGTACGTTCACCACCTGTAACTAGATCAAGACATTTAGCAAATATTACCGCCGTTGATTTTTCTTTAGAATCGTCATCCAGTCGACCAATTACTCCAGTTCAAATTTCCGATAATCCAATTTTTGAACCCGACCTCACAATTGAGAATCCGGAGAATATTCAGGGACGATTCATAGATCCTAAACCATTAAATTTTCCTCCGGAACCACCAATCATTCAAACAGAGATTGTTGAGGAACGAACCATTAAATCATAATCCTCTAGTGATTCCGATTCAACAAATTCAATTATGGAGAATCTGGAACCTTTAAGTATGGAGACCGAATGAGAGCTAAACGCACTGGCCAAGGTCACGCAATTACTCATCCAGACATTAATGCGCCAGATTATGAAATCAAAGGACAAATTCTACACATGGTGACTAATCAATGCCAATTTAGTGGTGCACCGAAGGAAGATCCAAATGAACATCTTCGTACCTTTAATAGGATCTGCACACTATTTAAAATCCGAGAAGTGGAGGATGAATAGATATATCTCATGTTATTTCCCTGGACTTTAAAGGGAGAAGCCAAAGATTGGTTGGAATCATTACCTGAAGGGGCGATTGATACATGGGACGTTTTAGTTGAAAAATTTCTTAAACAATTCTTTCCGGCATCTAAAGCCGTAAGACTTTAAGGAGAAATTGTTACGTTTACACAGAAGCCAAATGAAACTCTATATGAGGCGTGGACAAGATTTGGAAAGTTATTAAGAGGATGTCCGCAACATGGTTTAGACACCTGCTAAATAGTACAAATATTCTACCAAGGATGCGACATAACTACAAGGAAAGACATAGATATAGCAGCTGGTGGTTCCATTATGAAGAAAACCGAAACTGATGCTTATAAAATTATTGATAACACTACTTCCCACTCACATGAGTGGCACCAAGAAAAATATATCGTTAGATCATCTAAAGCAGCTAGATCCGATTCTAGCCATGACTTAGATTCCATTTCCGCAAAGATAGATGCTGTCGAGAGACGAATGGAAAAGATGACTAAGGATATTCACTCAATACGAATTAGTTGTGAGCAGTGTGGAGGACCACATTTGACAAAAGATTGTCTCAGTATTGAATTAGCGATGGAACAAAGAGAGAATATTTCATACATAAACCAAAGGCCTGGAAATAATTATCAGAATAATTATCAACCGCCAAGACCAATTTACAATCAAAACCAGAATTATAATCGAAATATTCCATACAACAACCAACAAGGTCCTAGCAATCAACAAGTATCTAACAATACTTACAACCAGCAAAGACCTAATTTTCAAAACAAACCACCACAACAAACCGATGATAAAAAGCCGAATTTAGAAGATATGATGACGAAGCTAGTTGAAACTCAAATGCAGTTTTTCACATCTCAAAAATAAACCAATGAACAAAATGCTCAAGCATTTAGAAATCAACAAGCTTCTATTCAAAACTTGGAACAAGAAGTAAGTAACCTAGCAAGGTTAATAGGTGAAAGAAAACCGGGAAGTCTACCTAGTGATACAAATGCTAACCCCCGGAATGAAACAGCTAAAGCCATTACCACAAGAAGTGGTACAATACTTAAACCACCTGAAATACCTGTAACTTCTGATGAAGCTATTCCTACTCCACAAGAACCACAACCTGATCAAGATAAGGAAAAAGAACCGGTAGTTGAAAAGGTTAATGAAGATAACACAGCTAAGGATAAACCTTATGTTAAACCATACCAACCACCACTTCCTTACCCGAGTAAAATGAAAAAAGAGAAACTTGAAGCCGAGCAATCCAAATTCTTGGATATGTTTAAACAGATAAATGTAAATCTTCCTTTCATTGATGTGATTTCAGGAATGCCTAGATATGCTAAATTCTTGAAAGATCTAACCAGAATAAGTATACAAGTAGCCGATAGATCAATAAAATATCCTAGAGGTATAATGGAGAACATGCTAGTTAAAGTTGGTACTTTAGTATTT
Source organism: Rutidosis leptorrhynchoides (assembly GCF_046630445.1). Classification (NCBI taxonomy): domain Eukaryota; kingdom Viridiplantae; phylum Streptophyta; class Magnoliopsida; order Asterales; family Asteraceae; genus Rutidosis; species Rutidosis leptorrhynchoides. The sequence goes on from NC_092342.1 coordinate 304,210,528, forward strand.
TCAGTAGATTTTGTTGTTCTGGACATGGAAGAAGATTCTCAAGTTCCTCTCATATTAGGAAGACCATTCTTAAACACGGCTAAAGCAATGATAGACGTGTTCGGTAAGAAACTGACCCTAAGTATAGAGGAAGAGAGTGTTACCTTTTTAGTTGATAGAGCAATGCAACAACCGCAATCTGCAGATGATACATGTTATTATATTCAAACTATAGATGCACATGCAGAATTATTAGAAGAATTTCCAGAATTACAAGGAACAGGAGAATGTTCTTTAGGAGAAGGAACAGAACAAATTGATGAAGCTGAAATGTTAGCTACACTAATAGCTAATGGATATGAACCAACAATAGAAGAAATCCAAATGCTAAAAGAAGAAGACAGATATCGATACAAATCATCGATAGAAGAACCTCCGAAATTAGAGTTAAAGCCACTTCCAAACCATTTGGAATACGCTTATTTACATGGTGAATCTGAATTACCTGTAATAATATCGTCTACTCTTACTGAAAATGAGAAATCACAACTCATTTCTGTGTTGAAAGCTCATAAACCAGCCATTGCATGGAAGATTCATGATATTAAAGGAATAAGTCCTTTGTATTGCATACATAAAATCCTTATGGAAGAAGGTCATAAAACGCATGTGCAACGCCAACGAAGACTAAATCCTAATATGCAAGATGTAGTTACGAAAGAAATTATTAAACTGCTAGATGCAGGTTTGATATATCCAATTTCTGATAGTCCATGGGTAAGCCCAGTTCAATGTGTACCTAAGAAGGGTGGCATGACTGTCATTACAAATGAAAAAAATGAGCTTATTCCTACTAGGAATGTAACAGGATGGCATGTATGTATTGATTATAGAAAATTAAATGACGCCACCAGAAAAGATCAGTTTCCCTTACCTTTCATTGATCAAATGTTGGAAAGATTAGTCGGAAATAGTTACTATTGTTTTCTAGATGGATTTTCCGGATATTTTCAAATTCCAATAGCACCCGAAGATCAAGAGAAAACCACATTCACGTGCCCTTATGGTACTTTTGCTTACAAACGCATGCCATTTGGACTTTGCAACGCCCCTGCAACCTTTCAAAGGTGCATGATGGCGATTTTTCACGCCATGATAGAAGAATGCATGGAAGTTTTCATGGATGACTTTTCAGTCTTCGGTGATACATTTGAAACATGTCTAGCTAATCTGGAACGAATGCTTATTAGATGCGAACAATCAAATCTAGTACTTAATTGGGAGAAATGCCATTTCATGGTTAAAGAAGGCATCGTTCTTGGACATAAAATTTCAAAAGAAGGAATTGAAGTGGATAGAGCTAAAGTAGATGTAATTGCTAAACTTCCACATCCCACCAATGTTAGAGGAGTCAGGAGTTTTCTAGGGCATGCCGGTTTTTACCGACGTTTCATAAAAGATTTTTCTAAAAATGCCACTCCTATAAATAAACTCCTAGAAAAGGATGCTCCATTCATCTTTTCAGATGAATGTATCAAATCTTTTAATATTCTTAAAGACAAACTCACTAATGCGCCAATCATGATAACACCAAATTGGAATCTACCATTTGAACTAATGTGCGATGCAAGTGATTTTGCAATGGGAGTCGTTTTAGGACAAAGGATTGAAAAACGATTTCAACCTATATATTATGCTAGTAAGACGTTACAAGGAGCACAAACAAATTACACAACTACTGAAAAAGAACTCCTTGCTATTGTCTTTGCTTTTGACAAATTTCGATCATATCTCGTTCTAGCAAAAACGGTGGTCTATTCCGACCATTCTGCTCTTAGATACCTATTTTCGAAACAAGATGCTAAACCAAGATTAATCTGTTGGATCTTACTCTTACAAGAGTTCGATATTGAAATCCGAGATAAAAGAGGAGCAGAAAATCTCGCCGCTGATCATCTTTCTCGTCTTGAAAATCCCGAATTAGAAGTTCTAAATGAATCGGCCATACAAGACAACTTTCCTGATGAATATCTATTGAAGATAGATTATAATGAAATACCATGGTTTGCAGACTATGCAAACTACTTAGTTTGTGAATTCCTTGAAAAAGGATTATCGTACCAAAAACGAAAGAAATTCTTCAGTGATATAAAACATTATTTCTGGGAAGATCCACATCTGTTTAAAAGTTGTCCAGATGAAATAATACACCGATGTGTATTCGGAGATGAAGTGTAACGACCCGGAAATTTCTGACCAAATTTAAACCTTAATCTTTATATATTTCCGACACGATAAGCAAAATCTGTAATGCTGAGTCTAGAAAGTTTGAAATCTTTATTTAGATAATTAGATACCCTTTGACCATGCCTGATGATTCACGAACCACTATTGGTAAATAGGTACATATATATTTTAAATAGATATATATATATAATTACTAAATGATTTAACTGTTAGAATTAATTACGTAAATTGATTACGAAGATTTTAGCTTTGACAAAAAAAAAATATATTTTTTTATCTTTTTAAGTTTAGATATTAATACTCCGTACATATAAATCGGAACAGAAAATAAATAATTTTTGAACCTTTTTGATTAGGTTTCAAACAGGTAATGAGTGAAATGATTAAATATATTTAATCTAAAAATTTAGGATTTTTAGGAACACTTTTATACTTTAACTGTTTAGCAATGGACACGATATATCACTCCGCGAAGTTAAAATATTTAATGGCAGTATAGGGACAAATGAAAATCACGAGCTTAATAATATTACTATTCGATCACTGTTTGTTTTTGGTTCTTTCTTCTTCCCACCATCTTTAATTATTAGGGAGTAAGTATTATATATACATATTATGCGTATATGATTTGAAGACATGGGTAAGAAACCCATTACATCTTTTGTTTCTGCTTGACCTCTTCGTTCACCATTTTCATTGTTGAGGGACACCACAAACAACCACCGTCTCCTTCCGGTGATCCACCACCTCAAACACCCACAACCACCATAAACCCACCATATAACCATGTAAACAATCATTATTATGCTTTTGTTTCGATTACAATCCAAACCATCGATCACCTTAACAAGCCATCGACTACCAAAATTTCATGTTTCCTTTCATTATTCGAACACCATGAAAACCACAACAACAAGCTGCTGTACCACTGTTAACCATTACCTCAACCTCTCTCTTTGCTCTCTCTCAATCTCTCTCTCTTCGAATCGTAACCAAAGCAAACACCTGTTATATTTCTTCTTTTTGTAACCTGCAACTCCTCTCTAGTATTGTTACATGTCGATGTTAGAATTTCGAAAACCCTGTTGAATCTAGATCCAAAAACCCGTTACTATACTCACCATTCCTTTTGTTTCTGTTTCGTCCCTAACGAACACCAAACCAAACCATCATATATTAAGTTCAAAAACCTACTGCATCTACCCTTTATTAATGTTTCTGTCATTCGAAAACATCAAACAAAAACCCACTTGAATTGCTTGTCTTCATTTTCTTGTTTCTACTGTTCGAATCAACCTCAAACCACGACAACCACCACTTTCTTGTTCGTAACTGCAACTATCATGACACCTACTGTTTTGTTCGATTGATATTATTGTTTGAAACCAATCGTAAACCATCAACTCTACCATGAACTCGTTACTGCCATACCTGCTGAACTTCTACTCATTCGCTAATAATTACCGACACCTGCAACCTGCTCAAACAACGGACCTATGGCAGTTCCTGTCACGATTTCTGTGGAGTATACAGTTGCACACCATCGTCCTATCACTGTTACCGCTTCGATATTATAGCTGTTGTTCATCCTTTGTTCCTACGTACGCTGTTACTGCTGCTCCTGTATTATTGTTACCAGTGAGAGATGATGTGAATCAAGATGATCGATTGGAAATTAGAACTCGTTCAGAGCACCATACAAACCGTCACTCATGGGTTCTGATCCATCGGTTTTAAAAAAAATAATATATTTATAAAGAAGAAACCCTTTAACCTTTTCTGTTGTCGGCCACTTATATTTTTAACCAATTTTGTTTTTTCTTTAAAAAAAAAAAAAAAAAAACGAGATCCTATAAAATTTGTAAGGGTTTGTTATTGGAGTTTCAATTAAATTAGGAGTTGGGCTCCCGTGTTCCTGTTGGGCCGTAATTAAATTGATGGGCTTGTGTTTTATTTTGGCCCAATACGTTAGTGAAGAAAATGAAATCAGAAAGTAACGGGTTAAATATTATTAGCAATCGAATTAAAACATAAATGAGAAGATGGAGGGATGGTTGAAGGGTGTGATTGGGGTTAACAAGTGGTCAGGGGTTCGAGTCCCGTTCTCAGCAATTCTTTTTACTCAAGGATTTTAAGGGGTATATAACTCTATTTTAATTTCCAATTATTGTTATCATTATATTGATTATTATGATTATTAATATTATAATTACTAAAATCATAAATTAACACCTATTATTATTATTATGATTAAGGAAAGTAAATTATTACTAATATTATGATTATAAATATTATCGTCATTACAAAGTAATAACATTTATTATTATTATTATTATTATTATTATTATTATTATTATGGTTATTATTATTATTTTGTTTCATTAATATTAGAATTAGTATCTTTTTATCATAAGTATCATTTTAAATATATATACAAAAATAAATATGTATATATATATATCATATAATTTATGTATATGTTTTTAAATAAAATTTAATCTTATATAACTAAAAATATATATAAATAATATATATATATATATATATATATATATATATATATATATATATATTAATAAATGAAATTATGTGATTTTTATTATATGTTTTAATAGATATGTAATTAATTTAGGTTCGTGAATCCGAGGCCAACCCTACACTTGTTCAATGATGTTATATGTATTTTTACTACAAAATACATTAGGTGAGTATATAGTCCCTTTTTGAACTTTAAATATTTTTGGGATGAGAATACATGCATTGTTTTTATAAATGATTTACGTTATGGACACAAGTGATCAAACTAAATTCTACGTTGAGTTGTACCATGGCATATCTCTTTATACTTGGTAACTGCTAATTACGTGAGGAGCGTAAACGCGAATCCTGTTGATAGATCTATCGGGCTGACATCCCCAACCGGGCTGGACGACCAGCATTTAACGGTTGCACAGTACTTCGTTCTCGTTACTACACTTTGGTACGGTGTAGGGTTTATTTAAGAGTATGCTGCTGTGACTTTTAGTTAAGTATGGTTACCAAGTGCTCAACGTCTTTTCTATACACGAGGAGTGTATTATGTATAAACTTTAAATCTTGTGGTCCATAGTTATAACGCTGCTAGCATCAAACCTATATATCTCACCAACTTTATGTTGACTTTTTAAAGCATGTTATTCTCAGGTACGAGTTAAGTCTTCCGCTGTGCATTTACTCATGATAAGGACTTTACTTGGAATCGATCATCGCAATGGAACCAAATGTTGAAGATTTCGTCCAGAGGGATAAGGACGGGTCTTTACAGGTGGTATCAGAGCATTGGTCTTAGCGAACCAGGCCTTGCATTAGTGTGTCTAACTGGTAGTTGTTAGGATACATTAGTGAGTCTGGACTTTGACCGTGTCTGCCTGTCAAAAGTTTTGCTTATCATATCTAGTCGGAAACCATCTGCTTATCATCCTTAGAAAATTTCCTGCTTATTATTCTTAAGTCTAGACACGTCTTACTGCATTTAGTGCATCGATAGTGTATAGACAAAATTCATATCCTAGCGTATCTGTAGACTTGCCTGACATATGCCGTAAATTCCTCTGTAGTTTACGAAATCTTTGGTATTATACATAGATATTCTATATAGCTAGAATATCATCCGACATCCGAAAAATCATTTCACATCGAAGATCTCTTCCATCCATCAAATTGCCTTTTCAACCTGAAGTGCTTACCGGCGAACCTGTTCGGGGAAACCATTTTCTCTCCTCTTTTCCGAGTATCTCGTCACAAATACATACTATCCCATATTTCGAATCTTATTCATCCGCTCGTCCCAACCGCCAATCATCCCGGCATAATGGAAGTTAACAAACTACGCGCTCGTGTGACGGCTTTGGAGAACATGGTGCGAAGGTTGCAAACACCGGCAGCAGCACCAGCAGCATAATCCATACTACCATCATCAACGCTGATAGTACCCTTATCACCCCTATACCACAACCGCATCGTAGACCAAAACATCGTAAACTGTACCTCGGATATCAACATCACACATCTGAATATCTCCATTTGTACTTCGAGTATGATCTTCATCGCTTTACATCGATTATCTTCGCTTTACGTAACGTCCTACCTCATTTACCTTCGTTCAACATGGCAATTATGTAATCTCTAATGTTTTAGAGATCATGTAATCAAGTGCTAACAATAAATCAAATGAGTATAATATCTTATTGACTCATTAAATCCATAATTACATCTGAAGAAAATATATATGCAAATATATTTTCATAAAGATCGTAATTAGAAATTCTTTCGTACAAACTGTTAATGATGAAAATATTTTAACGGGTGGGTAGTACCCAAGGAATATTTAAAATTCACATTAACAAGTTACACTGTACATTTCTTTGAATCTGATTCAACGGTCATTTACTATCCTACTTACAATCACCGATATACGTATCCGTTCATCACAGAATAACCATTTCTGTTCAAATTTCATAATTGGATTTTGACCTATCAGAATTCAACAAGTGGCATAAAGAAGAAACATTGGACAAATTAAAAATTGTTAGAAACACACGAACTAACTAATTGAAAATCTGTTAAGGATTCCACGCTAACTGTTCCGGCTAACTGTTCCCAGCTAACTGATTAACATTTAATTTATCGCAATTTACATTCTCGCAATTTTAATTTCTGCACTGTACATACTGTCGGGACACATGTACAACAATACGTCGGATTAATTCTGAGACAACACGTTGTATAATGGGTCATGATATATATTTATTTATTTTACGCACTTTAAATAACGGGACACGTATACAAGGTTTCGACATATCATATTGACCCATCTATATATATATTTTGGAACAACCATAGACACTCTATATGTGAAGGTGGGAGTTGGCTATACAGGGTCGGAGTTGATTCCAAAATATATATATACTTTGAGTTGTGATCGACACTGAGACCGGTACACGGGTCACGATACGTATTATTTAATTCGAATATTATATATTAAATTATATATGGATATATTGGACCATTGGACAATCGGACTATTGGACTGCTAACTTTGGACAATTAAAATGAGTTAAAATGCTGATTAAAACATATGAAACTAAACAATTCTTCAAGCTTGCCACTTGATTTCATCATAAACCTCATTTGTATCTTGACGATTACAATCCGCGTTCAAACTTTTCATGATTCTTAAAAATACCTCAATCGAGAAGTTGAACCAGCTGCACTCCATCTACGGAAGAAAAGATTTATGCATTTGAAAAACTCTCGAACCCAAATTCGTAGTATCCGTATTGAATCCTTCACTATTTATTAGCAAAAAACAACCTTATGACTCCTTTTCAGAGTAGTCAATTTTGTCATAGCTTCAGCAAGATAACTTCGACTTCTCATTAAGACTAGTCTTATTATAACCTCGATAATTATACCTTGTCCTTTCACTGTTGTTATCGGAGAACCTTTTATATTCCACAATATCATAATCAGATGTCCCAGCAGTTTGTTATCTATTCGGTGGAATCCGCAATCAGTATTTTGAAAATCTCGCAGAATTTTTTCCGTCATGCCTAAAACGTCTATCCCTAAGAATTTTATACTCCGAATGTGAAGTTTCTGAAAAACACCCTGGACTATGAAGTAGTTCTTGAAATGCTGATGAAGCAGCAAAAACCGTAAACGACCTTAACAGTCAAAAGTTTACGATGAAGTACAGCATGTTGGAAAAGCTCAGAAAAAAAAAAGAAGGGTTGAAACTGGAAAACGGATTGAGCAAAGTATGAAGAGACCGTGGACAAATCATGAAAACTAAACTCGACTTCAAAGGATTCAAATGATTCAGTGCCTGCTGAAATCGTTAGTAAGAACCCTACTCCTTATTCCAAACCTTTTCGGATGATATTCTTCATCAACATTTTATCTTAGAGATTATAAGATATTTTCATATCTTCCGTTATGCATATTCTTCAAATTTCTGGAGATATTATTCCCACCTGAAATCATTTATCACTTCGTAACATCTGCGTTACAATATAAAAGAAACTGCATTAGTTTCTAAATTCTGAAACCTTTGAGTTTAAAATAGAAATGTTCTGAAGTAGTGTTGGGAACTGATGCATGAATTAGTATAATATAATGAAACTTGATCAACTTCATTATATTACAGTAAGTCATGTTAAGTTTCTAATGGAATGTGATGATTTATAGTACCGTCATCATGTGCCATGTTACACGGCTCTTACATTCTATCCAATTCCGAAACGTATTAAGAACAAATCATCTTGAAAATTCTATCTTCCTGTATATTCTGGTAATTTGACAAATTAAAATCATGCCATTGCCATTCCTTTCTAAGAACAATAGCTATGTTCATTCCAAATCTCATACCTACGAATTCCGGACTATTGCTCGCTTGACTCAAGGACGGGAAGAAGAAACGAAGGGAGTAGTTTTATAGTGAAATATCCTACAAAGAAATCGAAATAGATTACCGCATTAAATCAAAGGAGATCCTGTTTTCTAGATCGCCGAAGAACCAGATTTTATTACGTAAGATTTTCTTTAGATCCCTTAAATTCCGAAAATTAATCCTAATCACGTCATCGGTAAAAAAAAAAAAAAAAAAAATTCCATATTACTCATTTCACTCTTTTGTGATAGCTTCACTCGTGCACTTCACATGATCGAATCGTTTTATCTATATCTCTCAATAATGATAAAAATCCGTTATTACCTCATATTCGTCATAAAAACATTCCTATTGTTATTATGACAACCTCTACCAAATTTCGGGGACGAAATTTCTTTAACGGGTGGGTACTGTAACGACCCGGAAATTTCTGACCAAATTTAAACCTTAATCTTTATATATTTCCGACACGATAAGCAAAATCTGTAATGCTGAGTCTAGAAAGTTTGAAATCTTTATTTAGATAATTAGATACCCTTTGACCATGCCTGATGATTCACGAACCACTATTGGTAAATAGGTACATATATATTTTAAATAGATATATATATAATTACTAAATGATTTAACTGTTAGAATTAATTACGTAAATTGATTACGAAGATTTTAGCTTTGACAAAAAAAAATATATTTTTTTATCTTTTTAAGTTTAGATATTAATACTCCGTACATATAAATCGGAACAGAAAATAAATAATTTTTGAATCTTTTTGATTAGGTTTCAAACAGGTAATGAGTGAAATGATTAAATATATTTAATCTAAAAATTTAGGATTTTTAGGAACACTTTTATACTTTAACTGTTTAGCAATGGATACGATATATCACTCCGCGAAGTTAAAATATTTAATGGCAGTATAGGGACAAATGAAAATCACGAGCTTAATAATATTACTATTCGATCACTGTTTGTTTTTGGTTCTTTCTTCTTCCCACCATCTTTAATTATTAGGGAGTAAGTATTATATATACATATTATGCGTATATGATTTGAAGACATGGGTAAGAAACCCATTACATCTTTTGTTTCTGCTTGACCTCTTCGTTCACCATTTTCATTGTTGAGGGACACCACAAACAACCACCGTCTCCTTCCGGTGATCCACCACCTCAAACACCCACAACCACCATAAACCCACCATATAACCATGTAAACAATCATTATTATGCTTTTGTTTCGATTACAATCCAAACCATCGATCACCTTAACAAGCCATCGACTACCAAAATTTCATGTTTCCTTTCATTATTCGAACACCATGAAAACCACAACAACAAGCTGCTGTACCACTGTTAACCGTTACCTCAACCTCTCTCTTTGCTCTCTCTCAATCTCTCTCTCTTCGAATCGTAACCAAAGCAAACACCCGTTATATTTCTTCTTTTTGTAACCTGCAACTCCTCTCTAGTATTGTTACATGTCGATGTTAGAATTTCGAAAACCCTGTTGAATCTAGATCCAAAAACCCGTTACTATACTCACCATTCCTTTTGTTTCTGTTTCGTCCCTAACGAACACCAAACCAAACCATCATATATTAAGTTCAAAAACCTACTGCATCTACCCTTTATTAATGTTTCTGTCATTCGAAAACATCAAACAAAAACCCACTTGAATTGCTTGTCTTCATTTTCTTGTTTCTACTGTTCGAATCAACCTCAAACCACGACAACCACCACTTTCTTGTTCGTAACTGCAACTATCATGACACCTACTGTTTTGTTCGATTGATATTATTGTTTGAAACCAATCGTAAACCATCAACTCTACCATGAACTCGTTACTGCCATACCTGCTGAACTTCTACTCATTCGCTAATAATTACCGACACCTGCAACCTGCTCAAACAACGGACCTATGGCAGTTCCTGTCACGATTTCTGTGGAGTATACAGTTGCACACCATCGTCCTATCACTGTTACCGCTTCGATATTATAGCTGTTGTTCATCCTTTGTTCCTACGTACGCTGTTACTGCTGCTCCTGTATTATTGTTACCAGTGAGAGATGATGTGAATCAAGATGATCGATTGGAAATTAGAACTCGTTCAGAGCACCATACAAACCGTCACTCATGGGTTCTGATCCATCGGTTTTAAAAAAAATAATATATTTATAAAGAAGAAACCCTTTAACCTTTTCTGTTGTCGGCCACTTATATTTTTAACCAATTTCGTTTTTTCTTTAAAAAAAAAAAAAAAAAAAAAACGAGATCCTATAAAATTTGTAAGGGTTTGTTATTGGAGTTTCAATTAAATTAGGAGTTGGGCTCCCGTGTTCCTGTTGGGCCGTAATTAAATTGATGGGCTTGTGTTTTATTTTGGCCCAATACGTTAGTGAAGAAAATGAAATCAGAAAGTAACGGGTTAAATATTATTAGCAATCGAATTAAAACATAAATGAGAAGATGGAGGGATGGTTGAAGGGTGTGATTGGGGTTAACAAGTGGTCAGGGGTTCGAGTCCCGTTCTCAGCAATTCTTTTTACTCAAGGATTTTAAGGGGTATATAACTCTATTTTAATTTCCAATTATTGTTATCATTATATTGATTATTATGATTATTAATATTATAATTACTAAAATCATAAATTAACACCTATTATTATTATTATGATTAAGGAAAGTAAATTATTACTAATATTATGATTATAAATATTATCGTCATTACAAAGTAATAACATTTATTATTATTATTATTATTATTATTATTATTATTATTATTATTATTATTATTATTATTATGATTATTATTATTATTTTGTTTCATTAATATTAGAATTAGTATCTTTTTATCATAAGTATCATTTTAAATATATATACAAAAATAAATATGTATATATATATATATCATATAATTTATGTATATGTTTTTAAATAAAATTTAATCTTATATAACTAAAAATATATATAAATAATATATATATATATATATATATATATATATATATATATATATATATATATATATATATATATATATATATATATATATATATATATTAATAAATGAAATTATGTGATTTTTATTATATGTTTTAATAGATATGTAATTAATTTAGGTTCGTGAATCCGAGGCCAACCCTACACTTGTTCAATGATGTTATATGTATTTTTACTACAAAATACATTAGGTGAGTATATAGTCCCTTTTTGAACTTTAAATATTTTTGGGATGAGAATACATGCATTGTTTTTATAATGATTTACGTTATGGACACAAGTGATCAAACTAAATTCTACGTTGAGTTGTACCATGACATATCTCTTTATACTTGGTAACTGCTAATTACGTGAGGAGCGTAAACGCGAATCCTGTTGATAGATCTATCGGGCTGACATCCCCAACCGGGCTGGACGACCAGCATTTAACGGTTGCACAGTACTTCGTTCTCGTTACTACACTTTGGTACGGTGTAGGGTTTATTTAAGAGTATGCTGATGTGACTTTTAGTTAAGTATGGTTACCAAGTGCTCAACGTCTTTTCTATACACGAGGAGTGTATTATGTATAAACTTTAAATCTTGTGGTCCATAGTTATAACGCTGCTAGCATCAAACCTATATATCTCACCAACTTTATGTTGACTTTTTAAAGCATGTTATTCTCAGGTACGAGTTAAGTCTTCCGCTGTGCATTTACTCATGATAAGGACTTTACTTGGAATCGATCATCGCAATGGAACCAAATGTTGAAGATTTCGTCCAGAGGGATAAGGACGGGTCTTTACATGAAGCTAGTAAAATTTTAAACCATTGTCACACAGGACCAACAGGAGGGCATTATGGGCCTCAACTAACAGCAAGAAAAGTTTATGAAGCTGGATTCTATTGGCCCACAATTTACATAGACGCACACCTTCTTTGCAAATCCTGTGATGCTTGTCAAAGGGCCGGAAAAATAAGTCAACGTGATGAAATGCCACAAAATGTCATTCAAGTATGCGAAGTATTTGACATTTGGGGTATTGACTTTATGGGTCCATTTCCAAAATCTCATAATAATCTCTATATTCTCGTAGCCATTGATTATGTATCTAAATGGGCGGAAGCACAAGCTCTCCCAACTAATGATGCACGAGTTGTAGTCAACTTTTTAAAACGTCTTTTTGCAAAGTTTGGAACACCGAAAGCTTTAATAAGTGATCGGGGTACTCATTTTTGTAATAATCAACTTGAGAAAGTTCTTAAAAGATATGGAGTAACTCATAAAATCTCCACCGCATATCATCCACAAACAAGTGGACAAGTTGAAAATACCAACCGAGCTTTAAAACGTATTCTAGAGAAAACTGTAGGATCAACTCCGAAGGAATGGTCAATTAAATTGGAGGATGCACTCTGGGCTTTTAGAACAGCCTACAAAACTCCAATTGGAACCATACCTTTTAGACTTGTTTATGGAAAAGCATGTCATCTTCCAGTAGAAATTGAACACAAAGCATTTTGGGCTTTGAAGACATGTAATCTTGATTTACATGAAGCCGGACGTCTACGATTAAGTCAACTAAACGAATTAGAAGAATTAAGACATGAAGCATACGAAAATTCGTTAATCTATAAAGAAAGAACGAAGAAATGGCATGATAAAAGAATCAGAAGTTTAAAAGAATTTAAAGAAGGAGACAGAGTTCTTCTTTTCAATTCACGATTTAAGCTATTTCCTGGAAAATTGAAATCAAGATGGTCTGGACCATTCATAGTCAAAAGAGTTTTCCCATACGGAACGATAGAATTAATAAATTCAAATGGGATTGAATTTAAAGTTAATGGTCACAGAGTTAAACACTACATAGATAGTCCAATGGAATTCGACAATGAAGTTAATCACAATTTCGATACCACAGCTAACTAAGTGTGGGGAGAATCAAGTCTTTAAAGGATAATATGTATTTCTGTTAGAGTTAGATTGTATGTTTTCGTGTAGTTCTCAAAAATGGAACCCAAATGGTCTTTCCCTAGCAGACCCTAAAGAACTAGTCTTCTCCCCCCATTCTGAATTTTTATTTTTTTAGGAAATGAAGACTGCCTGTGAACTAAACCATGGTCTAATGCTACACGCTTTGATCACTAAACGTAATAATGACACACTACCGAGTGAAATAGTATCAGTAATTAGAGAAAGATTGGACGGAGTAAGAAAAGAATCCAGATGCGAAGATAATAAGTTACAATTTGATAAAGGGAAATCAAAATCCGCAGCAAAAAGAAGAGCACGACACCTTGAAAGATGTCACAAATGCGGAAAATGGTCACATTGAGGTAAATGTTCAAATAATCAAACCTATTCAAATACCGAATTTGTTACTTTATGCAGAGACGGACCGTTCATATGTTTAGAAGAAAAAACACTGAATGCTCGAGGTTACGCCTATGTAGCTATGGAAAACCAATTAAATCGACTATCTTATGAATGGGATAGATCATATAACTAAGAATACTATCTCACATGTATGTCTGTACAGTTTTTATTTTTTTTATTTTTAACCTTTTGATAATAAACGCTAATTTGTTCGCTATAAAGTATTAAATTGGTATTAAATAAAATTAGGTTTGGCGACCGAAATTATTGATATCATACAAAAATTTATTACATCACTGCGAAATTTAACGTTTATTCTTAAGGTATAAATAACTTTAATCAATCAACCCAAAATATTTCAAAAATTCGTCATGAGTTAAATTAGGTCATGGAACCGAAATTACTTTACCGAAAAGAGGGGCGCATATTTTTGATAATATTTGATTGATTAAAGTGGGATAAAAAGCCAAAAAGATTTTTAATTTTATTTTTACCATGTTTTTAAAATTAATATATAAATCTTAAATTAATATTGTAAACTTTGTAAAAACAATATATTTAAAATTGTAAATATTTGAAAAATATAATATAAGTTTGGTGTGATTTTATAATATGAATTTTTAAATTAAGTTTGGTGTGAATTTTTAATTTTTAAAATAAGAATTTTTAATTTTATGCATTTCAAATTTTAAGTTTGGTGTGAATTTTTAATATTAATTTTGAATTTTATGTATTTTTATTTTAAGTTTGGTGTGAATTTAAAAACAAAAATTTACTTTATCTCATTAAGTTAAAAATATGATTTTTAAAATTCGTCGTAAGTTGAAGACTAGGTCATTGAACCGAAATTGCTTTAATCATTTTTACCCTAATCACCCTCAATAATTTAAATTGTTACTGATTTCTTGCAAATGAGGGCATTGCAAGATCTTAAGTGTGGAAAGGGGTTAAATTCTTTTGGATTTTTTAAAATTTTTATCTTAAACACTTGGTTACCATTAAAAATACTAGTAACGTAGTAGTTGTATTAGAATCTAGTGCTCTCTAATGATAAAGAACAGCCCTAGTCTTATATACTGACTACCCAATTCTAGTAAAACCCATTTTCAAAATTTTCAATTAAATGAACTCAAAATCATGTTTATACATATTTATGAACGATAAAACTAGGTGTTAACACCAAAATTATTGTTACCTCAGAAAGGACATAAATTGAGAAACAAACCAAAATGTTAAAATTCATTTAAAATGGAATAGAGGACAATAAAAAGGAAAATAAAAGCCAAGTGTGGGAAAAATTACCAAGTTATCTTAAACATATGTCACATATTTCTGTAACAAATAACTGAAAATACTTTTGCTTTGGACTAAACTAAACTATTTTACCCGATGAAAGAAAAGAAGAAATGGATCTACACGATGAATCAATTCCATCATTAAAAGGAAGTAAAGTCTTCCGAAAAAAGAAACGCGCTTCTTGATTTAGGTCATGAAGTTGTCGTCCAGACCAGCTGTAGGTTGACGAAAAACCTAGAAAAGTCATCACTAAAATCAGCAGGAAATCCACGGACCTCAGCATCAAACAGGGTCGCCAAGTGGTCAGACTTATCCTAACCATGAGAGGATCTGTCTTGTAAAATGGGGAGGGTACCGTGCAAATTAGCTGGATAAAACTAATGAATCAGATCCCCAGAAAGGATAATCTCCTTAAAGATTAAAAATCAGCTTTTAAGCCTGATATTACTCAATCCTAGAGATTGACCTTAAAGATTGAGAATTCAAACTCATGGAATTCAATGATATCTAAACTCGAGCTTGAACGAGAAAATATTTTGATCAAATTATACACCGATTTGTTTTCTGAAAACCCATTTTCAATGCGTTCATTACCATTGAACGTAAAATCCTAGGAATTCACCGGGAATTCATTAGGTCATCTGAACCAAATCGGGTGTCAACCGTAAGAACGGTGGTTGCATAGCATGGTCAAAGACAGGACCTTGTGCCAGACCGACAAATTATAAGGGTGAGCTTTACTATTGCTCCTACAAAGGATAGTAATTGCGTCCGACACATTATAGACCATAATTAAAAGCATGTCAGGGGACATTGCCTTAACAGTTGCTTGTTCAACGCTTTCCCTTACAACCGGACGGTAGTTTACTGAAAGGTAATATACGGGACAAGTAAACTGGACGTGTTGCTTTCCTAATACAAGGTTAGCAAGTGGGTGACACAAAACCGCAAGTTTTGAGCTAAAATTTTCAAATCTGAAACCCACCAAGCCCACAAAAATATTTTGCAAACACCGGTGAAGGGTTATTCCGAAAACTTATCTAGGGTAAAAACTAGATTTAATTTTCAAAAGATCAAATGTTTTCATAAAGATCCAATTTCCTTAATGGATCTAAATTTTTATAGTCATGTGGGACTGTAAACCATATCGTTACTACCATTGTTTATACCGCCGTATTCAAATCACTGATGTACAAAGTGTAAAGAATAAAGAAGTGATTCTAGTATTTCAAGACTATATTGCTTGAGGACAAGCAACGCTCAAGTGTGGGAATATTTGATAATGCTAAAAACGAACATATATTTCATAGCATTATTCCTCAAGAAAGACAAGCTTTTAGTTGCAACTGTTCTATTTACAAGTGATATTCGTTTAAATAATAAAAGGTGAAGACAAAAGACAGATTCGACGAATTGAAGACGCAAACGACCAAAAAGCTCAAAAGTACAAAATACAATCAATGAGGTTCCAATTATTGATAAGAAACGTCTCAAAATTACAAGAGTACAAGATTCAAAACGCAAAGTACAAGATATTAAATTGTACGCAAGGACGTTCAAAAATTCGGAACCGGGACCAGAGTCAACTCTCAACGCTTGACGCAACGGACTAAAAATTACAAGTCAACTATACACATAAATATAATATAATATATAATTAATTCTTAAAATTAATATATATATTATATTATATTATAAAACCGTCGGCAGAAGAAAACAACCAAATGTGAGCCTCCCCAGCTGGCCATGCGATCGCATGGCCTAGAAGGCATAAATCCATGCGATCGCATGAGCCCCAGTTCCAGCCCACATGCCTATAAAAATCGAGCTTTAGTGCACCACAAAAACACATCTTTCTTCTCTTCATCATACGTAAAGTATATATATATATATATATATTTTAATTTTAATTTTAATTTCTAATAATAAGGGTGTGTTAGCGAATGTTGTAAGGGTGTAAGTCGAAATTCTGTCCGTGTAACGCTACGCTATTTTTAATCATTGTAAGTTATGTTCAACCTTTTTAATTTAATGTCTCGTAGCTAAGTTATTATTATGCTTATTTAATCCGAAGTAATCATGATGTTGGGCTAATTACTAAAATTGGGTAATTGGGCTTTGTACCATAATTGGGGTTTGGACAAAAGAACGACACTTGTGGAAATTAGACTATGGGCTATTAATGGGCTTTATATTTGTTTAACTAAATGATAGTTTGTTAATTTTAATATAAAGATTTACAATTGGACGTCCCTGTAAATAACCATATACACTCGATCGGACACGATGGGCGGGGTATTTATATGTACGAATAATCGTTCATTTAACCGGACACGGGAATGGATTAATAGTCTATGGAATTATTAAAACAGGGGTGAAATTATGTACAAGGACACTTGGCATAATTGATAACAAAGTATTAAAACCTTGGGTTACACGCAGTCGATAATCTGGTGTAATTATTAAACAAAGTATTAAAATCTTGTTACAGTTTAAGTCCCCAATTAGTTGGAATATTTAACTTCGGGTATAAGGATAATTTGATGAGGACACTCGTACTTTATATTTATGACTGATGGACTGTTATGGACAAAAACCAGACGGACATATTAAATAATCCAGGATAAAGGACAATTAACCCATGGGCATAAAACTAAAATCAACACGTCAAACATCATGATTACGGAAGTTTAAATAAGCATAATTCTTTTATTTCATATTTAATTTCCTTTATTTCATATTTAATTGCACTTCTAATTATAGCACTTTTATTTATTGTTATTGTATTTAATTGCACTTTTAATTATCGTACTTTTTAATTATCGCAAGTTTATTTTATCGCACTTTTATTATTCGTAATTTCATTATCGTTATTTACTTTACGCTTTAAATTAAGTCTTTTATTTAATATTTTACATTTGGTTTTAACTGCGACTGAAGAATTAAAATCGATAAACCGGTCATTAAACGGTAAAAACCCCCCTTTATAATAATAATATTACTTATATATACATTGGTATTCCATGTCTGGAGACGACTTCCTTCAAATACAGTCGTGCTAACTTCTCCATCTTGTCATTTTCTCTTATTGGCAGGAAGTGTGCTGATTTGGTGAGACAATCAACTATTACCCAAATAGTATCAAAACCACTTGCAGTCCTTGGCATTTTAGTGATGAAATCCATGGTAATGTTTTCCCATTTCCATTCCGGGATTTCGGGTTGTTGAAGTAGACCTGATGGTTTCCGATGCTCAGCTTTGACCTTAGAACAGGTCAAACATTCTCCTACGTATTTAGCAACATCGGCTTTCATACCCGACCACTAAAATTGTTTCTTGAGATCCTTGTACATCTTCCCCGTTCCAGGATGTATTGAGTATCTGGTTTTATGAGCTTCTCTAAGTACCATTTCTCTCATATCTCCAAATTTCGGTACCCAAATCCTTTCAGCCCTATACCGGGTTCTGTCTTCCCGAATATTAAGATACTTCTCCGGTCCTTTGGGTATTTCATCCTTTAAATTTCCCTCTTTTAAAACCCCTTGTTGCGCCTCCTTTATTTGAGTGGTAAGGTTAGTGTGAATCATTGTATTCATAGCTTTTACTCGAATGGGTTCTCTGTCCTTTCTTCTCAAGGCGTCGGCTACCACATTTGCCTTCCCCGGGTGGTAACGAATCTCAAAGTCGTAATCATTCAACAATTCAATCCACCTGCGCTGCCTCATGTTCAGTTGTTTCTTTTTAAATATGTGTTGAAGACTTTTGTGGTCGGTATATATAATAATTTTGACCCCATATAAGTAGTGCCACTGTAGAGACCCATCCTAATCCATCCGGACGAAATCCATATCGATTATAAACGATTCACAACAGGTGATTACATCGCGAGGTACTTGACCTCTATATGATACATTTTACAAACATTGCATTCGTTTTTTAAAAGACAATCTTTCATTACATTGAAAGTTGACGGCGTGGATACCATTTTATAATATATCTAACTATAACTGACTTAATAATAATCTTGATGAACTCAACGACTCGAATGCAACGTCTTTTGAAATATGTCATGAATGACTCCAAGTAATATCTTTAAAATGAGCAATTGCACAGCGAAAGACTTCTTCCATACCTGAGAATAAACATGCTTTAAAGTGTCAACCAAAAAGGTTGGTGAGTTCATTAGTTTATCATAAAGAATCATTTCATAATTTTAATAGACCACAAGATTTCATATTTCCAATTCTCATAAACATACGTCCCATGCATAGAGACAAAAATCATTCATATGGTGAACACCTGGTAACCGACATTCACAATATGCATATAAGAATATCCCCATCATTCCGGGATCCTCCTTCGGTCATGATATAAATTTCGAAGTACTAAAGCATCCGATACTTTGGATGGGGCTTGTTGGGCCCGATAGATCTATCTTTAGGATTCGCGTCAATTAGGGTGTCTGTTCCCTAATTCTTAGATTACCAGACTTAATAAAAATGGCATATTCAATTTCGATAATTCAACCATAGAATGTAGTTTCACGTACTTGTGTCTATTTTGTAAAACATTTATAAAAGCAAAGCATGTATTCCCAGTCCCAAAAATATATATTGCAAAAGTATTTAAAAAGGGATCAAATAAAACTCACCTAATGTATTTTGTAGTAAAAATACATAGTACGACATTGAACAAGTATAGGGTTGGCCTCGGATTCACGAACCTATAACATTTATATATATATTAACACATATAATGGTAATCGAACAAAATTATATATTATTAGTGATTTAATTGTTATTTTAATTATGTTTTTCATTTGTAATCAAATTAACTATACTTATTTCATCTACCTTAGATAAATAAAATATATATATACAGATGTGTTTGTGTGTGTATGAAATTGTTAGTTTACTGCTATAGAGATAATGGAAGCAAATTGATTTCAGCTTTATTTGACTGTCCGATATACAGATGTCTTGCAGTTGATGGCGTCATTAGAAGGAGGGTTACTTGTGGTTATGTTTAGAGTTACGATCTACGTTTTTTAGAGCTGAGATAATAATAATATTTTTGGGATGCCCACAAGGTGTTTGTTAAAAGTCCCCAATGAGTTTTAACTTGGCTTCATGGTTTTAATTATATTACGGTGTATGAGGTTTTTGCATCTGTCTTTTTAGCTATGCACTACAACTAAAGGTTGTGTGTAGCTATGTCACATGCCGCTGTAAAGTTTCATTGTCCCTTTGTGGGTCTTAGTGGCTGTCAAAATGGGAGTGGAAATGGGCTTGTTAGAAGTTCTCTTATCAAGCATCTTAGTGATCGTCATTGTGGTATCGATGCGCGGGATATCACTCGACATTCTCTTACTTCTAATTTGGGTGTTTATGCTGAGGCTGATGTTACCTTTAGGCGTATGGGGATTTGGTTATGTGGTGTTTGCTACAAAACACACACGGTACGTGCTAAGTGCCGTCATGGTAGGGGCCCAGATGTGCCTCCCCCCGATGAGGGAAATGGTGTTGTTCGTTTTGTACTTCATAATTTTACCAAGCCACTAGCCCCCTCTTCTCCTGCTCGACTTTATATTGAGGATGGTTCGGTGCGTGATCATAACGATGGTTTTGACGTGGCTCTCCTTGATCGTTTGTTCTCTAAGGGGTTTCGCACGGTTAAGTCTATCCCTCCCAAGTGTCGTTTGGGGTTTTCTCGGGTTTTGAAAGGTGCTCTTGATAAGGTGATCTTTAAGCCTGATGACATTTCTAGTTGGGTCTCTTTGTTGGTGTTACCCCTTTGTACCCTTAAAACCTTTCGGCTACGGAGTTGTCGTGTGTCTAGGTCTTCAATAAAGCGTCGGCATCAGGAAGAGAATATTTCCCGTGCTATTTGCTCTTGGGGGACAGCGGGTGGAAGTTTACAGCTTGTGAGGGAGTATTTGGCAGAGGATTCTCCTACGTTGTCAGTGGCTAGTGATGAGGTCCTTGATTTGGAAGAGCGTAATATTAAGCAGTGTCGTAGGAAGATTTGCGATGGCCATTACACCGCTGCAGCTCGTGTTCTTTCTTCATCAGGCGTTGCTCCTTATAATGACGCCACGCTGGCGGACTTGCTGTCTAAGCATCCTTGTTCTATAGCTCCATCCTTGCCTGATATGCCGGTTGATCACCTACACCTCGTTACGACTTCTGCTGTTGTTTTGGGCCAGATTAAAAGTTTTCCTCGGGGCACATCATGTGGTAGGGATGGTTTACGTGCACAACACCTTATGGATTGCTTGAGTGGTGCTGCTGTGGCAGTCTCAGATGAGTTGGTTGGCTCTATTACCGGGGTCGTTAATCTCTTTCTAGCTGGAAGGTGCCCTATGGAATTAGGAGAGTATATAGCTAGTGCTCCCCTTACACCGCTTGTCAAGCCCGGGGGTGGTATTCATCCTATAGCTGTGGGTACTGTTTGGCGACGTCTTGTTTTGAAGGTTGGCGCTGCTATGGTTAGCCAGTCTTTGGGAAGTTACTTCGATGGTCTTCAATTTGGTGTTGGTGTTTCTTCAGGTGGTGAGGCTATTCTTCATACTGTGAATCGGTTGATTGAGGATCGTGGCTCTGATGTTGGCCTCTCTATGTTATTAGTTGATTTTCAAAATGCATTCAATCTTGTTGATCGTACGTTCATGTTACATGAAGTTCGCCCCCTTTGTCCGAGCATTTCTCAGTGGGTTGAATTTTGCTACTCTAATCCTGCAAGATTGTATTATGGGAACCACACCTTATGGTCTTCTCAGGGGGTGCAACAGGGTGATCCCCTTGGTCCGCTACTTTTTGCTTTGGTCTTACAACCCTTAGTTTCTAAAATCAGAGATAATTTTGAGGTTTGTCTTCAGGCGTGGTATTTGGATGAGGGCACTATTATTGGGGACACTTTGGTGGTGGGGAAGGTTTTGCATTTGATTATGGGGGATGAGCCTCGTTTTGGGCTTCATCTCAACATTGAAAAAACAGAAATTTTCTGGCCTACGGAGGACCCTCGCAGCAGGCAAGTAGGTGTCTTTCCTCCTAATATTGCTCGACCTTTAAATGGTGTTAAGTTACTTGGGGCCCCCACAAGTTCCGATCTTCGTTTTAGTAGTGAACTGGTGATGCAAAGGGTGACCAAGTCCATTGCGCTTATGGATAAGGTTGCTAAGCTTGATGATCCTCAGTGTGAGTTGTTGTTGCTTAGGGCATGTACGGGAGTTTCTAAACTCTACTTTACCTTGCGTACTTGTCCTCCTAGTATATTTGAGGCGGCTCAACGCGCTTTCGATGGAGCCCTTCGATCTTCCTTGGAGCGTATTGTTACTGCTTCAGGGCCTGGGTTTGGTGATTGGCAGTGGCGGCTTGCCACCTTGCCATTTGCATTTGGAGGGCTTGGTGTTTATTCTGCGGGAGATGTTCATCATTATGCTTTTCTGGCTTCTCGATTACAGTCTGCTGGGTTGCAGACCAAGCTCCTACGTCATGCGGGTATTGTTGGTCTTGGTCGTGCTTTTGAAGATGCAGTAGGTCTGTTTAATAAAACGGTTGGGTTTGATATTTTAGGTAATCAGAGTGAGGTCGCTGCCCCCATACTCATGAAGAAATTGGCAAATGTTTATTTCACAAAGGTTACCGCTTCTGCAGAATCCACTTTTTCATTATCTCCCCGACAATCGGCCTTATGGAAATCGCAGCAGGGTGATCACACCTCTGCTTGGCTAAGGGCAGTCCCTATTTTGGGGTTGGGTCAGACGATGAACGCAAAGACTTACCGATGTGTGTTGTGCTACCGGTTGGGTGTTCCATTGTTCTCTATCTCGACGGCATGCTCTGCCTGTTCAAGGGTTTTTACTGGGGATTTTTTCGGGGATCACGCGGTGTCTTGTGCTGGTATGGTGGGTATTAAGCATCGACATAATGTTGTTCGGGATTCCCTTGTTGATGTTTTTTATCGATCTGGGATTTCAGCGAGAAAGGAGGTTGACATTGGGTTGTCTGGAGGGAACGACAGGGCCCTCAGACCTGCAGATGTGTTACTTTATTCCTGGGATTGTGGTCGCGATGTTTGTGTTGACTTGACAGGGTCTTCTCCTTTGACACAGTCTGGGCTTTCTGACTTTGTCCCTGGACGTGTGGTGGTTGATGCGGCTCGTCGGAAGCCGGTCAAGTACGAATCTAGCTGTCAGGCGATTGGTTATGGTTTCATTCCTTTCTCATTTTCTTCCCTTGGGGAATTAGAAAAGGATGCTGTTTCTTTACTAAAGCGGGTTCAGAAGAGTTCGATGGCGCAAGATATTGGTGCCGGTGCTGCTGCTCATATTTTTATTAGGATAGGTTTTGCTATTGCTAGAGGTGTGGGGGCCCAGATTGTCTCTAGGCTTCCCACTAATTTTTTGTAAGTTTTAATACTTTTAAGTTTATAATAAAAATAAAAATAATAATAATAATAATAATAATAATAATAATAATAATAATAATAATAATAATAATAATAATAATAATAATAATAATAATAATAATAATAATAATAATAATAATACCTAATATAAAAGGGTACGCGTTTTATTAGGGTTCCCCAATAATAACAGATCGAGATCGAGATGCAGAGCAATCTTCAGGGGATGAATTTCGCCATCACGATCCCAAACTCCATCAAGTATCAACTGCGATTTACAACAACAATTTCGTCTCTGTTTATATGTTCTTCATGAGATCAACTCCAAGGTCAATCGAAAGCTTCACTGATTCGATCCATAAATTTGCAGGTTAATCCACTTATAATTTCATATTCTTGAATGTTTGTTTCATCTATTTGAAGCTTCAAATAGATTCATAACATCAAATAATTCATGAATTTTCGGATCTAGGGTTTATGATCGAAAGATGAAATCTTCAATTGAATTGCTGTAAGTGTTTTCAGGTTCAAACATTGATCAACGAAGGTTATTGCAGGGATTTGCAACATGTTATATGAAGGATTCGAGGTCTGAAAACCCTTAGAAATCGAGTTTTAAATTTTGAAGTTCCTAAATTGAATACCGTCACTGTTCATCTTAATTTTGATAAATCTGATGTTGTTTGATTGATGATTCTTCACAAACAGGTTAGTCGCTATAATTATATGATTATGAAATCGTTTTGGAGTTCAATTTCATTAAATTCAAATTTATGAAAATTTGGTGCTCGTTGTTCTTGATTTGGTTCACAGTTATCCCTTCACATTTGAGTATTGATTTGGTTGGTAATGTTTATAGTGTTGTGGTTTGATGGTGAAGTGATTTGCAGCTGCAGTTGTAGATGCAGTCTTCGATGATTTAAATGGTAGTTTCTGGACAGAAAGGAAACAGGTTAGATGCAGCAGTAATGGTTCAATGTTGTGGTTTTATGAAGGTGTTTCTTGAACTGAGTTGAAATAGAAAACAACCTACAGCAGTCGTGATGGTTTGATGATGTGTTTTACAATGGTAATCGTTCAAGGAGTAGGGCAATAGCCATGGAGTATAACTGCATAACAGAATTTGATACATCAAATGATTGTGGCAGTTTTTGATGGTTATGAAGGTTGCAGTTGTGGATGGTTTGTTGAGCAAAAGCAATATGACAGTTTTTGTGCAGCGGTTAATGGTGGTGATGGTTTGAACAAGAACAGAGATAGTCGAGACATTTTCTTGAGTTTTAGAATTTGATTTTCTGAAAGGTAGTACTAGATAGCAGTGTATATGGATGGAAATCGAATGGTTGTACTAGTACATATGACATGATTGATTCTTGTTTTATATTGACAGAATCGTTTCCTTTTAATTGAGCAGACAGCATTATAGAAAAAAAATATATAAAAAAATTAAAGAGGTAGATGTTGATCACTAACAAACTTGGTTGTATCAGTGAAGGAATCTGCTTTTGGTAACGAGATTTGGAAAGTCAACACAATCCAAAAACAGTTGATAGGTGTATGTAACAACTTGTAAAATTTTACAATTTTAAATCGTTTATATAATTAAAATTTATGTTAATAATTGATAATTACATTAATGTTAATAATCATATCATAAAAAAATAAAATAAAATAATAATGATACTAGTTATTATAAAGGTGATAATGATTATATTATAAATGACAAAAATAATGCATTATATTATTTTCTATCAATAATAACTATATGTATAATAATGATTTTAATAATAATATTGATATAGATAATAATAATAATAATTATTCATAATAACTTAAGATTATAATTTTACTAATAATTATAATGATATAACAAATTAGATGTATTAATTCTATATATTATATTAAATAATAATATTCTAATATTAATATTGATATTAATATTAATATTAATACTAATTAATAATGAAAGTAAATATATGGTAATGTTATTATAACATATATATAAATAATAAATTTTAAAGATTCAATAAATTATATAATGGGTAGATATGATATAATAAATGGAAAATATACTAAACTTAATTAACAAGTCTGAATATAATTGTTATTAATATTATTATCATAACTAATAGTAATATTATTAATAAAATTAATAAATTGTAATATTAATATATTTAATTACAAGTTAAAAATATTATTATTTTAAGTTATTATATATATATTCATATAGTTATATTTATATTTATATGTATACACATTTAATTACAAATAATGGTTCGTGAATCGTTGGGAATGGTCGAAGGTCAATTGAATGCATGAAACAGTTCAAAATTTTCAAGACTCAACATTACAGACTTTGCTTATTATGTCGGAAACATATAAAGATTTAGTTTAAATTTAGTCGGAAATTCCCGGGTCATCACAGCCTCCAAGTCTTTAATGCAAAAACAACCGCGCCTAATTCCAAATCATGAGACGTATAATTCTGCTCGTGAATCTTCAATTGTCTAGACGCATAAGCAATTACTTTCGTTCGTTGCATTAATACACAACCGAGACCTTGCGTTGAGGCGTCACAATATATCACAAAATCATCATTCCCTTTAGGTAATGACAATATAGGTACCGTAGTTAACTTTTTCTTTAACAATTGAAACGCTTTTTCTTGTTCATCTTTCCATTCAAATTTCTTCCCTTTATGCGTTAATGCAGTCAAGGGTTTTGCTATTCTGGAAAGTCTTGGATGAACCTTCTGTAGTAACCAGCCAGTCCTAAAAATTGGCGTATATGCTTCGGAGTTTTCGGGGTTTCTCACTTTTCAACGGTTTCAATCTTTGCTGGATCCACCTGAATACCTTCTTTGTCACTATGTGACTGAGAAATTGAACTTCTTCCAACCAAAATGCACACTTTGAAAACTTAGTGTACAGTTTTTCCTTCCTTAACAACTCTAGCACTTTTCTCAAATGTTCTTCATGCTCTTGGTCATTCTTTGAGTAAATAAGTATGTCATCGATGAAAACAATGACAAACTTGTCAAGGTATGGTCCACACACTCGGTTCATGAGGTCCATGAACACAGCTGGTGCGTTAGTCAATCCAAACGGCATAACCATAAACTCGTAATGACCTTAACGCGTCCTAAAAGCAGTCTTCGGAATGTCATCCTCTTTCACCCGCATTTGGTGATATCCAGAACGTAAATCGATCTTCGAATAAACTGACGAGCCTTGTAGTTGATCAAATAAGTCGTCGATTCTCGGTAATGGGTAACGGTTCTTGATGGTAAGTTTGTTCAACTCTCGGTATTCGATACACAACCTGAATGTACCATCTTTCTTCTTGAAAAACAGAACAGGAGCTCCCCATGGTGATGTACTTGGTCGAATGAAACCACGCTCTAAAAGTTCCTGTAACTGACTTTGTAATTCTTTCATTTCACTGGGTGCGAGTCTGTATGGAGCACGAGCTATTGGTGCAGCTCCTGGTACAAGGTCTATTTGAAATTCAACAGATCGATGTGGGGGTAATCCCGGTAATTCTTTCGGAAATACATCGGAAAATTCTTTTGCGACGGGAACATCACTGATGTTCTTTTCTTCAGGTTTAACTTCCTCGATGTGTGCTATAATGACGTAACAACCTTTTCTTATTAGTTTTTGCACCTTCAAACTACTAATAAGATTTAACTTCACGTTGTTCTTTTCTCCGTACACCATTAAAGGTTTTCCTTTTTCACGCATAATGCGAATCGCATTTTTGTAACAACGACCTCTGCTCTTACCTTCTTCAACCAGTCCATGCTAATTATTACATCAAAACTCCCTAACTCAACTGGTATTAAATCAATCTTAAAAGTTTCATCACCCAGTTTAATTTTTCTATCCCGACATATATTATGTGCTGAAATTAATTTACCATTTGCTAATTCGAGTAAAAATTTATTATCCAAAGGCGTCAATGGTCAACTTAATTTAGCAAAAAATTCTCTACTCATATAGCTTCTATCCGCACCCGAATCAAATAAAACATAAGCCGATTTATCGTCAATAGGAAACGTACCCGAAACAAGCTCCGGGTCTTCCTGTGCTTCTGCCGCATTAATATTGAAAACTCTTCCACGGCCCTGTCCATTAGTATTCCCCTGATTTGGGCAATTTCTAATAATGTGGCCTGGTTTTCCACATTTATAACAAACAGCGTTGGTATTACTTGCTCCAACACTATTCGTTCTGGCATTACTTGTTCTGACACTATTTGTTCCTTTAGTTCTGTTAAACTTTGGTCCAAAGACCTCACACTTTGTCGCGCTATGACCATTTCTTTTACACCTGTTGCAAAATGTCGTGCAAAACCCCTGATGATTTTTTCACACCTATCACATGGTTGTTTTTGGTTTTTGTTGCCGTTGTTGTTATTGAGGTTGTTATTGGGATTGTTATTGTTGTTGAAATGGTTGTTGTAGTTGTTGTAATTATTGGGATGTTTGTTGTAGTTATTGTTAGGATTGCGGTTATTGTTGCCATTGTTGTTGCGGTTGTTGGGATAGTTGTTGCGATTGTGGTTGTAATTGTTATTGTTGTTGTACTGGTGACTCTTGTCACCGTTTTCCTCCAACTTCCTTTTAAGTTGTTTCGTGTTGGCTTCTTCGGCTGCCTGTTCTTTAATTCTCCCCTCAATCTGATTTATGAGTTTATGAGCCATTCGACTTGCCTTCTGTATGGAAGCGGGCTCGTGTGAACTCACATCTTCTTGAATCCTTACTGGTAACCCTTTTACAAACGCGTCGATCTTCTCTTCTACATCTTCGAACGCTCCCGGACACAATAGGCACAACTCTGTGAATCGTCGTTCATATGTGGTAATGTCGAATCCTTGTGTTCGTAACTCTCTAAGTTCTACCTTGAGCTTATTGACTTCATTTCTAGGACGGTACTGCTCGTTCATCAATTGCTTGAATGCCGACCATGGTAGTGTTTAAGCAGCATTTTGTCCTACCTGTTCAAGATAGGTGTTCTACCACGTTAACGCAGTACCTGTGAAGGTATGCGTAGTGTACTTAAATTTTTCCTCTTCAGTACACTTACTTATGGCAAACACTGATTCGACCTTCTCGGTCCACCGTTTCAATCCAATTGGTCCTTCGGTTCCATCAAATTCTAAAGGTTTGCAGGCAGTGAATTCTTTGTAGGAGCATTCTACACGATTTCTTGTGGAATTAGTTCCACTGCTAGATCCAGAGTTATTGTTATTTTGCATCGCAGCCTGTACTGCGACTATGTTTGCTGCAAGGAAAACACGGAAGTCTTCCTCGCTCATGTTCAAATTCTGATGAGTCGCAGGTGCCATTTCCTTCAAAAATAGCCCAAAATAATTGAGTTAATCATATAGAATTTAAGAGTAGTCAATAGTATTTCGTAGCATAATATGAACTTATTTATAAAAGCTTTTTCTTCATATTAGCATTTTATAGTTTTAATTCGGGTAGTACCTACCCGTTAAGTTCATACTTAGTAGCTATTATACAATTCAACTACTACGATTCTATATGAAAAACTTATTACAATAATATTTCGCGTTCAGACTTTTATACAATATTTTACAAACATACAATACCACTATTATACATATAGGATGAAATATAGCACATAATAACTTGCTGCACGGCAGCTATAAAGGTAATTCTAATTAATACGCATGTTGTTCAGCAAAGGCAATAAAGACACGTAATTCATAAGTCCAGAAACAGGTCATGCATTCTGGTTTTACTAAAACAACTTTCCATCCTTGATCTTGTGGAAAGTAACCGTTATGACCATTAGCTAGGCAACATGTTGTAATGTCGTTAAAAGGACGAGGGTTTCGTAATGCCCAACAGCCTCGTAGCAATCTAAAAACCTTGTTTCTTACCCCAACTACTGAGTCCGTCACTTGTGGGAATGTTTCATTTAATAGTTGTAATCCGATGTTCTTTTTCTCACTTTGATGAGAAACGAACATCACTAACCCGTAAGCATAACATGCTTCTTTATATTGCATGTTAGAAGCTCTTTCTAATTTACGAAATCCTATGTTGAGATATGTTGAGTCAAAATAGGTTCTTAACCAGTAGCGAAAAATTGCATTTGGGTTCCCAGCATTTAACGCTTTAAAGAAAACACGGCGTAACTTACGGTCTCCCCAATGTGATATACCCCACCTATCAAAGGAAAGTCTTTTATAAACTAAGGCATTTCTGGAAAGTCTTTCAAATGTTTGACAAGTTAATTTCGCCATAACTAATTGTGCTGATGAATTCTAACCGACTCTAGACAAGATTTCATCAATCATATCCTCTGGTAGGTCTTCTAAAATATTCAGTTGTTTACCCTTAACGTCCATTTTGTGTTTTTATACTGTAAAAATAGACGAGGGTTAGATTCATAAAAGATAATTAACAAACAATACAAGCAATTTTACATTTATCAAAAAAAAAAAAAAAAAACACAAGCACACTATATTACATATATTACACAACATGATTACAACTCTTTAATCCAACTCACTCGTTTCTTCTTCTTCGGACTTGGTTCGTTTTGCTAATTTCCTAGGGATATATGATGCTCCCCTAATACGAGCTGTCGTTTTCCACAATGGTTTAGAAAAATCTGGTGGTTTAGAGGTTCCCGGGTTATTGTTATATTTTAGGAAATACGGACATTGCCGATACATATAAAGTTCATCGGGGTTGGAATCAGGTTTCTCTATTTTTATACCTTTTCCCTTATTATTTTCTTTTGCTTTATTAAATGGGTCGAGGTAATTTCTATAACATCATTGGAACCCTCATCGGGATCCGATTCATCGGAAAATTGGTAATCTTCCTAATATTTTGCTTCCTCGGCGGAAAACACCATTGACCATTATTGACTTTGGTCCGTTGGTTGAAGATTTTATTTTATTTAACTGATTTACTGTATGTATCAATATTTCTTCCTCCGAAACCTCTTCTTCTTCGGTTCTTCCTCTTCCAATTCCTCCTCTTCTGGTTCCTCTTCTTCCGGTTCCTCTTCTTCCGGTTCCTCTTCTTCCGGTTCCTCTTCTTCCGGTTCCTCTTCGGGAATTTGTGAATCTTCCCAAAGTATATTCGAATCTTCATTATTATTAGGTGAGTCGATGGAATTTGTACTAGAGGTAGACATCTATCACACAATATCAAACACGTTAAGAGATTAATATATCACATAATATTTACATGCTAATAATATATAGTTTTCAACAAAAAAGTTAAGCAATCGTTTTTTTTGAAGAAAAACACGGTCGAAGTCCAGACTCACTAATGCATCCTGTCATAACCCGTCCTAAAACATAAGGACAAATATAATAACATATGATTTCATCACGAGGTATTGACCTCTATATGCGATATTTTTCAAAGAAAACTGCATTCGTTTTTACAATACAAACCATAACTTTTATTAAAAATACAAAGTTTAAACAACATAATAATGATTATCGTTTAGCGATAATCTTAGCCTTACAAACTTTACATGTGATGATAACAACACGATTTCCAACGTATTTTACATTACAACTTCTCCGATATGCAGTTTTATTTTTGACACAAATATGCATACTCAAGATCTTGCTTAAATTCAACATGTTGCAGCGGAAGCTTTTAGTTATCACCTGAGAATAAACATGCTTAAAATGTCAATATAAAGTTGGTGAGATATAGGTTTAATGCCGGCAGCGTTATAAATATAGACCACAAGATTTCATATATAAACGTTTTAATAAAAATATTCTAAGTTGTTGAGCACTTGATAACCATACTTAACATTTAATCAACGTCGCATATTCTCTTTATTATGAAATCTTACTACACCGTACCAAGTGTAGTCACCGAAATGAAGTACTGTGCAACCATTGAATACTGGTCGTCCAGTCCGGTTGGGGTTGTCAGGCCCGATAGATCTATCAACAGGATTCGCGTTTACAATACCTCATGTAAATAGTAGTTACCAAGTTACAGGGAAGTATGCCAGTGGTACAACTCAACGTAGAATATATATTTTTAATCACTTGTGTCCATAACGTAAATCATAAAATGCATGTATTCTCATCCCGAAATATTTAGAGTTTAAAAGTGGGACTATATACTCACTTTTGCCTTGAAGGTATTTAACACGACTTGGTCTCCGATAGATATCACGAACCTAACCATATATATAATATATCAACATATTTTCTTTTCAAGTAATCGTTACATATATATATATATATATATATATATATATATATATATATATATATATATATATATATATATATATATATACTTTTAATATTTTCTTAGTCCGTAGTTAGCAGTCTGTTGTTAATGGTCCACAATTAGTTGCTCAATAAAATAAATAAAGACCCCATCGTATTCGTATTGATCAGAATTAATCTCGACCCATGGTACCATGTTGTCAAATGACGTGTTGCGTACATAAAGTACCGTGTTGTCAAATGACGTGTTGCGTACAATCATGAGGTCTTATGATTAATCTTCTCGTGTTGTTTACGGGTGGTCCTGAAATATATAAAATCAAAACATAAGTATAAAATATCATATTAATTAGCAAAAATATGATTAGTTTAGTTTTACTCCAACTAATTTCGTAGCTAAACTAGCTTCGGATACCCGATTTTGTTTTAAGGTGTTCTTTGTAAAAACAAGTTGTATCTTGTTAAGTTAGCATATCATTATGATATATTACAGGTATTGAAGTATTTTAAAAGTCAAGTTAGAAGGATCTATTTAGTTTGCGAACAAGTTTGAAATCATTCAAACTATGTTCTTGTTGTTATAATTTATAACTCAAAATAAGATAGCTATATAAATATGAATCGATTAAGATTATGAATAAGGTTACTACCTCAGGTTACTTGGATAAAGCTACTGGAAAAGATAAGAAAAATCTTGGAATCAAAAGAGTGGTGGAGTGGGATTGAAAGATTGGAAGTAATCTCCTTGAAATCGGATGACTATATTGATACGTTCTTGAGTAGGTACATGAAGAGAGATTAGGGAGTGAATTAACTTGAAAGAAAATTGGAAATGAAATTGTATGTGTGTGTGTGTGCAAAATGATGTGATTATGGGATGGATATATAGGAGATTTAGTATGTTTTCTTGCATATAAGTCATACATGAGGTTAAATGGTTGGTTCCCACATGTAACATCATGTCTAGTGGCTGATCATTGGAGTTTATTGTTGGTATATACTAATAGTAAATACGTATAGAAGCTGGGTATGATACGGTTATATATACCCTAGATATACTTGTAGAAATTTTGAGGAAACGGAACGAGAATTCAAATATGGACGGGTTTATAACTGTAAAAGAGGCTCAAAACCGGGCTTTTATTTTAGGTCAAACCGGGCCAAAATAAAATTTTAAGACATTTTTAATAAAGCAATGCTAGCCCAAACAGGGGCTCTGCCCCTTGGACCCCGCCAGAGGTTGCCACCCCTTGGACCCCGCTATCGGGGGCGCTGCCCCCGAACCCCCGTCATGATCAAGATAAGTTCAACACAAGTGTGCACTCCACACTTTCCCAAACTTGTTCGCTATTTATCAAGATTATTTTGGTTAACAAATTAATCCCATTACACTTAAATCATATTGGTGACATAAATCACCAACACATTATAGATTATAAGTATATATGTCAAAGAATGTTACATATAGTTATCGTTTTGAAAACATAAGTTAGTGATCTCAAAATATACCTATAACTCATTGTTGTTAGCACACAATGAGACGTTAAACCATCCTTAAATCATGCTAAATATGTATAGATATGTATATATACATAATCGTATAATTATCGTGTGTTATATAGTTCGTGATATCATCTGTCAAATTGGACGGTCAAACGTTGTGTAAAACTCTTTTCAAAAACATAAGTCTCAATAATTTGGATTACTTATCATGTTGGTAAGGCTTAATTTATGTAAATATTAATCTCATAAGTATAAAACGATCGGAAAAATCCGGGTCGTTACACATCCTAACAAACTCAGTAAGACACACTAATGCAAAAATTCTGGTTCTCTAAGACCAACGCTCGGATACCAACTGAAATGTCCTGTTCATATTGATTATAAATGTTCCATATTAATTGATTTCGTTGCGAGGTTTTGACCTCTATATGAGATGTTTTTCAAAGACTGCATTCGTTTTTAAAACAAATCATAACCTTTATTTTATCGACAAGGTTAACAAGACACCACTTAGATTATCCAGAAATGATAATCTAACAAATATCACACTTACACACTACCAATACATATTGGTTTACAAATATTAATATGTTACAACAAAATAAATCTCAAATGCAGTTTTAAACAATATTATACAAACATGCTGACACCAAATCTTGTCCATATAATAGCATGCAACAGCGGAAGCTCTTAATAATCACCTGAGAATAAACATGCTTTAAACGTCAACAAAAATGTTAATGAGTTATAGGTTTAACCGATATTTATCAAATCGTAATAATAGACTGTAGCGACCCGACAAAATCGTCATTGACGGCGCCGACTACTTAGGTCCCGTTACGTGGTCATAAGTCTTTAAAATGACGTTTGACCAAAATATGTCGCATTCATTTTAAAAGTAAAGATTGTTTCCAAGTTTACAAGAATTGTTCAACCAAAAGTTACATTACAAAGTTATAAGTACAAATGAAACCTATGCGACACAGTTTTAAATAAAGTCAAAAGACGCTCCATGTATGCGCATATACTCGACATCCAAAGCAAGTATCAAAATAATGAGCGGAAGCATGTATCACATATCGTTCAAAGACCTGAGAAAAACATAGAAATCTGTCAACGAAAACGTTGGTGAAATTATAGGTTTAAGTAAGTAAGTGAGTAAATAAGTAATTTGAACCACAAGATTTGCAACATCGAAATAATAGTTAACCATTCCAAAATTTGTTTCACGAGCACCCAATTATCAATGCTTAACATTCCTTCCATAGAACCCCATCACAATAGTGTTAGAACATACACTGTTTCTCGAAAATATATTTCATTCGTAAACGGTAGCGAACCGTCTGAATGAGGGTTTATCAAACCCATATGGATCCATACAACATAAGTTCTCGCTTACACCCGGCAAGTGCAACTAATGATAATCGAATTGAGGATTTTGTTCTAAACTCGTATGTAGAATATTTGTTTTCCTGTACTTGTGTTCACTTAGTAAAAAGAAACGTTTATGTTTTCTCATCCCAAATGTAAGTTCAAAAGAGTAAAAGTGGGACTATGATCTCACCTTGAGTGCATGAGTAATAAAGTACTTCAACAAGTAAACGTGTGCAAAGAACAAAGCTAGTCTTGACCTAAACAAATAGTTTGTATCAATAATGGTAAACACGATTGGTCGAAGATGTTCAATTAGTCCTATGGCTCATTACGACTCGATTATATGTAGCATGTGAATCAAATTGTCAAGTTTCATGTAAGGTACAAGTATAGAATCATGTTAGAACGATCGCATAAACGTTTGGTTAAGTTTGACTAAAAGTCAAACTTGGTCAAAGTCAAAGTCAACGGGGTCGGGTCGGGTATCCGACAATTTTTCCATGATGAGAAAGTATATTTAAACATGTTGGCCAAGTTTCATGTTAATCGAAGTTACGAGTAAACGGGGGTGAAAACGTGAAAATAAAAAAGAAATTGGGACAGTCCAAAATGGCGCGCCGCTCCATTTAACTGATCAGCAAGTCTGGCAGTTTTCACACTCAAGCACGAATCCAACTTCAAACAATCACAACTTGTGAACCGTAAACATTCAAAACACGTATCTTATATCGTTGGAAAGGTAATTTAAAGAGGAATATAACTAAACACATTTCATGAATCAAATCCATCATTAAAAACAATGAAAACCTCATCAAATGATCATTAAATGTTCAAAATCAAAGTTGCAAGTTCACAAAACGCATTTCTTGACTCGGAAATCCAATTTACACATACGATACGCCTTTTTGAAGGTAATGAAACATACAATACAACTAATCACTCACTAATAACATTTCATGGCATTCAATACATCAAATATTCACATTTAGGTCCATCAAACCCTAACCAACACCACCAAAATCAATAATCAAGTTTATGAAGTTTTCTAAAGCAACCTACACATCAAATTGAAGCTAGTGATACTAGTAACACAATTAAAACAAGAACTTTTAACATCTAACAATATTTAAGTAATTTAATCTCAAGAACAAACACACCAAAGTTTAAGTTCAAGCTAGTTACTTCAAAACAATAAATCGAGCAAACAAAACATATATTCATGTTAGAATTGAGCCATAGACACTAATTAACACTTTTATAAGTTAAAAACATCAAGAACAAAAAATCTAGTGATTTTAGAAAGTTACCCAAAAGAGGTGAAATTGGTATCAAGTTGTAGAGGATGAAGAGCGGATTCTAAATATGTAATTTGTTTTGTTGCTAGCTTCCTAATCCGAATTTAGATGATGAATTCTTGTTTGTGTTCTTGAGAGAAAAAGGGAGTAAGAAAGAAAGAAAGAAAGAAAGAAATGGGTGAATGAGTGGAGGTGGTGAGGTGGTTGACTTAGTCAACTACTAGCCACCTCTTTGGTCAAGTGGCAAAACTAGTCCCTCAAGTTCGGGTGCGGGTGCGTGAATTAACCAAATGAATTATTTTGAATTACACGAGAGTACGGGAGACGTCATGATCCCATAACAAAAATATTAAGAATGTTAGTTAACGGAGGATACGAATCTAGATACGAAGGACATTATTAAAATAAAAAGACGGGCGTTAAAATAATTTAACGGAAAAATGCGGGATGTTACATAGACCACAAGATTTCATATTTCAATATACATCCCATAAATAGAGATAAAAATCATTCATATGGTGAACACATGGTTACCGACCTTAACAAGATGCATATAGAATATCCCCTATCATTCCGGGACTCCCTTCGGACATGATGAATTCGAAGTACTAAAGCATCCGGTACTTTGGATGGGGCTCGTTGGGCCCAATAGATCTATCTTTAGGATTCGCGTCAATTAGGGTGTCTGTTCCCTAATTCTTAGATTACCAGAATAAAAAGGGGCATATTCGGTTTAATAATGCAGCCATAGAATGTAGTTTCATTTACTTGTGTCTATTTTGCAAAACATTTATAAAACTGTATGTATTCTCATCCTAAAATATTAGATTTTAAAAGTGGGACTATAACTCACTTTCACAGATTTTTACTTCGTCGGGAGTAAGACTTGGCCACTGGTCGATTCACGAACCTATAACAAATATATATATATATATATATATATATATATATATATATATATATATATATATATATATATATATATATATATATATATATATATATATATATATATATATATATATATATATATATATATATATATATATATATATCAAAGTATGTTCAAAATATATTTACAATATTTTTAATACATTTTGATGTTTTAAGTTTATTAAGTCAGCTGTCCTCGTTAGTAACCTACAACTAGTTGTCCATAGTTAGATGTACAGAAATAAATTGATATATATTATCTTGAATCAATCCATGACCCAGTGTATACACGTCTCAGGCTAGATCACAACTCAAAGTATATATATTTTTGGAATCAACCTCAACCCTGTATAGCTAACTCAAACATTACTGCATATAGAGTGTCTATGGTTGTTACAAATAATATATATACATGGGTCGATATGATATGTCAAAACATTTGCATACGTGTCTATGGTATCCCAAGATTACATAATATATTAGAATACATGTATAATACAATATAAGTTAGCTAGGATATGATTTGTATAGAATTGTTACAATATTTCCCGTAGCTACAACAATCAAAAAATATCCAATCTTGTTTTACCCATAACTTCTTCGTTTTAAATCCGTTTTGAGTGAATCAAATTGCTATGGTTTCATATTGAACTCTATTTTATGAATATAAACAGAAAAAGTATAGGTTTATAGTCAGAAATATAAGTTACAAGTCATTTTTGTAAGAGGTAGTCATTTCAGTCGAAAGAACGACGTCTTGATGACCATTTTGAAAAACATACTTCCACTTTGAGTTTAACCATGATTTTTGGATATAGTTTCAAGTTCATAATAAAAATCATTTTCCCAGAAGAACAACTTTTAAATCAAAGTTTATCATAGTTTTTAATTATCAAACCCAAAACAGCCCGCGGTGTTACTACGACGGCGTATGTCCGGTTTTACGGTGTTTTTCGTATTTTCAGGTTTTAAATCATTAAGTTAGTATATCATATAGATATCGAACATGTGTTTAGTTGATTTTAAAAGTCAAGTTAGAAGGATTAACTTTATTTGCGAACAAGTTTAGAATTAACTAAACTATGTTCTAGTGATTACAAGTTTAAATCTTCGAATAAGATAGTTTTATATGTATGAATTGAATGATGTTATGAATATCATTACTACCTTAATTTTAGTAGGTAAACCTACTGGAAATGAAAAAAATAGATCTAGCTTCAAAGGATCCTTTGATGGCTTGAAAGTTCTTGAAGTAGAATAATGACACGAAAACAAGTTCAAGTAAGATTTCCACTCGAAATAAGATTGTTATAGTTATAGAAATTGAATCAAAGTTTGAATATGAGTATTAATTTGTATTAGAAAGATATCTTACTATAAATAAGAAAGATTTCTTGAGGTTGGATGATCACTTTACTAGATTGGAAGTAAGCTAGCAAACTTGGAAGTATTCTTGATTTTATGAAACTAGAACTTATAGAATTTATGAAGAACACTTAGAACTTGAAGATAGTACTTGAGAGAGATCAATTAGATGAAGAAAACTGAAGAATGAAAGTGTTTGTAGGTGTTTTTGGTCGTTGGTATATGGATTAAATATAAAGGATGTGTAATTTTGTTTACTTGTAAATAAATCATGAATGATTACTAATATTTTTGTAATTTTATGAGATATTTCATGCTAGTTGCCAAATGATGGTTCCCACATGTGTTCGGTGACTCAAAAGGGTGGCTAAGAGCTGATCATTGGAGTGTATATACCAATAGTAAATACATCTAAAAGCTGTGTATTGTACGAGTACGAATACGGGTGCATACGAGTAGAATTGTTGATGAGTGTAAGCATTTTTGTTAAGTAGAAGTATTTTGATAAGTGTCTTGAAGTCTTTAAAAAGTGTATGAATACATATTAAAACACTACATGTATATACATTTTAACTGAGTCGTTAAGTCATCGTTAGTCGTTACATGTAAGTGTTGTTTTGATACCTTTAGGTTAACGATCTTGTTAAATGTTGTTAACCCATTGTTTATTATATCTAAAAAGATGTTAAATTATTACATTATCATGATATTATGATGTATTAATATATCTTAATATGATATATATACAATTAAATGTCGTTACAACGATAATCGTTACATATATGCCTCGTTTCGAAATCCTTAAGTTAGTAGTCTTGTTTTTACATACGTAGTTCATTGTTAATACACTTAATGACATGTTTACTTATCATTTATCATGATTAAACATAGTGTATCAATATCTTAATATGATTCATATGTATTTAGTAAGACGTTGTTATAACGATAATCGTTATATATATCGTTTCGAGTTTCTTAATTCAATAAACTCAATTTTATGTATATAACTCATTGTTAAAATACCTAATGAGATACTTACTTATCATAATATCATGTTAACTATATATATAATCATATATATGTCATCATATAGTTTTTACAAGTTTTAACGTTCGTGAATCACCGGTCAACTTGGGTGGTCAATTGTCTATATGAAACCTATTTCAATTAATCAAGTCTTAACAAGTTTGATTGCTTAATATGTTAGAAACACTTAATCATGTAAATAACAATTTTATTTAATATATATAAACATGGAAAAGTTCGAGTCACTACAATAAGTTTGTTCAACTCTCGGTAGTCGATACACAACCTGAATGTACCATCCTTCTTTTTGACAAACAAAACAGGAGCTCCCCATGGTGATGTACTTGGTCGTATGAAACCACGTTCTAAAAGTTCTTGTAGTTGGCTTTGGAGTTCCTTCATTTCGCTGGGTACGAGTCTGTATGGAGCACGAGCTATTGGTGCAGCTCCTGGTACAAGATCTATTTGAAATTCAACGGATCGGTGTGGAGGTAGTCCCGGTAATTCTTTCGGAAATACATCGGGAAATTCTTTTACGACAGGAACATCATTGATGTTCTTTTCTTCGGTTTGTACTTTCTCGACATGTGCTAAAACAGCATAGCAACCT
Organism: Rutidosis leptorrhynchoides; assembly: GCF_046630445.1. Taxonomy (NCBI): domain Eukaryota; kingdom Viridiplantae; phylum Streptophyta; class Magnoliopsida; order Asterales; family Asteraceae; genus Rutidosis; species Rutidosis leptorrhynchoides. The sequence continues at coordinate 304,250,605 of NC_092342.1, forward strand.
TTTCTTATTAGCTTTTGCGCCTTCAAATTACTAATAAGATTTAGCTTTGCGTTGCTCTTTTCTCCATACACCATTAAGGTGTTTCCTTCTTCTCGTACAATGCGAATTGCATTTTTATAACATACGATCTCTGCTCTCTCTTTTTTCAACCAGTCCATGCTAATTATCACATCAAAACTCCCTAACTCTACTGGTATCAAACCAATCTTAAACGTTTCGCTAACCAGTTTAATTTCTCGATTCCGACATATTTTATCTGCCGAAATTAATTTACCGTTTGCTAATTTGAGTTAAAATTTATTATTCATAGACGTCAATGGACCACTTAATTTAGCACAAAAATCTTTACTCATATAGCTTCTATCCGCACCCGAATCAAATAAAACATAAGCAGGTTTTTCATCAATAAGAAACATACCCGTAACAAGCTCCGGGTCTTCCTGCGCTTCTTCCGCATTAATGTTAAAAACTCTCCCATGGCTTTGCCCATTATTATTTCCCTGGATTGGACACGTAGTTTTGTAGTGGCCCTTCTTTCCGCATCCGAAACAAATAATGTGGGCAGTATTTGTTCTTTTAGTCACTGGTCCGAATGCTTCACACTTCGTTGCAGCATGACCCTTCTTATTACATTTGGTACATACTACTTCACAAAATTTACCCGGACGATATCCTTCACACCTATAGCATGGAATTTTCTGATTGTTGTTGTCATTGTTGTTATTGAGATTGCTATTGGGATTGATGTGGTTGTTATTGTTGTTAGGGCGTTTGGTGAAGTTATTGTTGTTGGGACGCTTGTTGTAGTTGTTGTTGGGATTGCGATTGTTGTTGTTGCGATTGATGTTGCGGTTATTGGGATAGTTGTTGCGATTGTGATTGTGATTGTTGTTGTTGTTGTTGTTGTTGTTGTATTGGTAACTCTTGTCACTGTTTTCCTCCCACTTTCTCTTGACTTGTTTCATGTGGGCCTCATCGGCCGCCTGTTCTTTAATCCTTCCCTCAATCTGATTTATGAGTTTGTGAGCCATTCGACTTGCCTTTTGTATGGAGGCGGGCTCGTGTGAACTCACATCTTCTTGAATCCTTTCTGGTAACCCTTTTACAAATGCGTCAATCTTCTCCTCTTCATCTTCGAATGCTCTTGGCCACAATAGGCTCAACTCTGTGAATCGTCGTTCGTATGTGGTGATGTCGAAACCTTGCGTTCGTAATCCTCTAAGCTCTACCTTAAGCTTATTGACCTCGTTTCTGGGACGATACTGCTCGTTTATCAAGTGCTTGAATGCTGACCACAGTAGTGCGTAAGCAGCATCTTGTCCCACCTGTTCGAGATAGGTATTCCACCATGTTAACGCAGTACCTATGAAGGTATGCATAGCGTACTTTACTTTATCTTCTTCAGTACATTTACTTATGGCAAACACCGATTCAACCTTCTCGGTCCACCGTTTCAATCCAATTGGACCCTCGGTTCCATCAAATTCCAAAGGTTTGCAGGCAGTGAATTCTTTGTAGGAGCATCCTACACGAGTTCTTGTGGAATTTGTTCCACTGCTAGAACCAGAGTTATTATTGTTATTTTGCATTGCGGCTTGCACCGCAGCTATGCTCGCAGCAAGGAAAACACGGAAGTCTTCCTCGCTCATGTTCAAGTTTTGACGAGTAGTCGGTGCCATTTCCTTCAAAAATAGCCAAAAGAATTAAGTTAATCATATAGAATATTATGAGTAGTTAATAGTATTTCGTAGCATAATATGAAATTATTTATAAAATATTTTTCTTCACATTAGTGTTTTATAGTTTTAATTCGGGTAGTACCTACCCGTTAAGTTCATACTTAGTAGCTAATATACAATTCAACTACTACAATTCTATATGAAAAACTGATTACAATAATATTTCACATTCAAACTTATATACAATATTTTGCAAACTTACAATACCGCTATTATACATATAGGATGAAATATAGCACATAATAACTTTGCTACTCGGCAGCTATAAAGGTAATTCTAGTTAATACGCAAGTTGTTCAGCAAAAGAAATAAAGACACGTAATTCATAAGTCCAGAATAAGTCATGCATTCTGGTTTTACTAAGACGACTTCCCATCCTTGGTCTTGTGGAAAGTAACCGTTATGACCATTGGCTAGGCAGCATGTTGTAATGTTGTCAAAAGGACGAGGGTTTTGTAATGTCCAACAGCCCCGTAATAATCTAAAAACCTTGTTTCTCACCCCAACTACTGAATCCGTCACCTGTGGGAATGTTTCATTTAATAGTTGTAATCCGATGTTCTTTTTCTTACTTTGGTGAGAAGCGAACATCACTAACCCGTAAGTATAACATGCTTCTTTATGTTGCATGTTAGAAGCTCTTTCTAACTCATGAAATCCTATGTTGGGATATATTGAGTCAAAATAGGTTCTTAACCCGTAGCGTAAAATTGCATTTGGGTTCCCCGCATTTAACACTCTAAAGAAAACACGGCGTAACTTACGGTCGCCCCAATGCGATATACCCCACCTATCAAAGGAAAGCCTTTTATAAACTAAGGCATTTCTGGAAAGTCTTTCAAATGTTTGACAAGTTAATTTTGCCACAACTAAATGTGCTGATGAATTCTGACCGACTCTAGACAAGATTTCCTCAATCATATCCTCTGGTAGGTCTTCTAAAATATTCGATTGTCTACCATTAACGCCCATTTTGTTTTTATACTGTAAAATAGACAAGGATTAGATTCGTAAAAGATAATTAACAAATAATACAAACAATTTTTACATAGAACATAAAAGTACAAGCACACTACAATACATATAATACACAACATAATTACAACCCTCTAATCTGAATCACTGGTTCCTTCTTCTTTGGACTTGGTTCGTTTTCCTAATTTTCTAGGGATATATGGTGTTCCTCTAATACGAGCCTTTTTTTCCACAATGGTTTAGAAAAACCTGGTGGTTTAGAGGTTCCCGGGTTATTGTTACATTTTAGGAAATACGGATGTTGCCGATACATATAAAGTTCATCGGGGTTGGAATCAGGTTTCTCTATTTTTATACCTTTTACCCTATTATTTTCTTTTGCTTTATTAAATTGGGTCGAGGTAATTTCTATAACATCATCGGAATCCTCATCGGGATCCGATTCATCAGAAAATTGGTAATCTTCCCAATATTTTGCTTCCTTGGCGGAAACACCATTGACCATTTTTAACTTTGGTCCGTTGGTTGAGGATTTTCTTTTATTTAATCGATTTACTGTAGGTATCAATATTTCTTCCTCCGGAACCTCTTCTTCTTCCGGTTCCTCCTCTTCCAGTTCCTCCTCTTCCGGTTCCTCTTCTTCCGGTTCCTCCTCTTCCGGTTCCTCTTCGGGAATTTGTGAATCTTCCCAAAGTATATTCGACTCTTCATTATTATTAGGTGAATCGATGGGATTTGTACTAGAGGTAGATATCTATCACACAATATCAAACATGTTAAGAGATTAATATATTTACATGTTAATAATATATAGTTTCCAACAAAAAATGTTAAGCAATCATTTTTGAAGAAAAACACGGTCGAAGTCCAGACTGATTAATGCATCCTAACAAACTCGGTAAGACACACTAATGCAAAAATGCTGGTTCTCTAAGACCAACGCTCTGATACCAACTGAAATGTCACGTTCATATCGATTTATAAACGTTCCATATTAATTGATTTCGTTGCGAGGTTTTGACCTTTATATGAGACGTTTTTCAAAGACTGCATTCGATTTTAAAACAAACCATAACCTTTATTTTATCGATAAAGGTTTAAAAATATTACGACGATTATCAAATAATGATAATCTAAAATATAGCATTTTCACACGATTATTACATAATGGTTTACAATAATATTACACATCAATTTAAGTCTTCAAATGCAGTTTTTAAACAATATTATACAAGCATGCTGACTCTAACTCTTGTCCATAAATTAGCATGCAACAGCGGAAGCTCTTAATAATCACCAGAGAATAAACATGCTTTAAACGTCAACAAAAATGTTGGTGATTTATAGGTTTAACTTACATATTTATCAAATCGTAATAATAGACCACAAGATTTCGTATTTCTATTTCTCATAAACAACATGCAATCTGCATAAAAATCATTCATATGATGAACACCTGGTAACCGACTTTAACAGGATGCATATAGAATATCCCCATCATTCCGGGACTCTCATCGGACATGATAAATCGAAGTTCTAAAGCATCCGTAACTCGAATGAGGCTTGTTGGGCCAAATAAATCTATCTTTAGGATTCGCGTCAATTGGTGGCAATTATAATAAACACCAATTCTTAGGTTACCAAGCTAAAAAGGGGTATATTCGGTTCGATAATTCAACATAGAATGTAATTTTGATCACTTGTGTCTATTTTGTAAAACATTTATAAAACTGCATGTATTCTCATCCCAAAAATAATAGATTTTAAAAGTGGGACTATAACTAACTTTCACAGATTTTTACTTCGTCGGGAAGTAAGACTTGGCCACTGGTCGATTCACGAACCTATAACAAATATGTACATATATATCAAAGTATGTTCAAAATATATTTACAAAATTTTTAATACGTTTTACTGTTTTAAGTTTATTAAGTCAGCTGTCCTCGTTAGTAACCTACAACTAGTTGTCCACAGTTAGATGTACAAAAATAAATCGATATATATTATCTTGAATCAATCCACGACCCAGTGTATACATGTCTCAGGCTAGATCATAACTCAAAGTATATATATTTTTGGAATCAACCTCAAACCTGTATAGCTAACTCCAACATTACTGCATATAGAGTGTCTATGGTTGTTCCAAATAATATATATACATGGGTCGATATGATATGTCAAAACATTTGCATACGTGTCTATGGTATCCCAAGATTACATAATATATTAGAATACATGTATAATACAATATGAGTTAGCTAAGATATGATTAATATAGATTTGTTACCAATTTTCACGTAGTTACAACAAGCAAAAATATCCAATCTTGTTTTACCCATAAATTCTTCGTTTTAAATCTGTTTTGAGTGATTCAAGTTGCTAGGGTTTTATATTGAACTTAAGTTTATGAATCTAAACAGAAATAGTATAAGTTTATAGTCAGAAATATAGGTTACAAGTCATTTTTTTAAAGGTAGTCATTTCAGTCGAAAGAACGACGTCTAGATGACCATTTTGGAAAACATACTTCCACTTTTAGTTTAACCACAATTTTTGGATATAGTTTCATGTTCATAAGAAAAATCGTTTTCCCAGAAGAAAAACTTTTAAATCAAAGTTTATCATAGTTTTTAATTAACTAACCCAAAACAGCCCGCGGTGTTACTACGACGGTGTATATCCGGTTTTACGGTGTTTTTCGTATTTTCAGGTTTTAAATAATTAAGTTAGCATATCATATAGATATAGAACACGTGTTTAGTTGATTTTAAAAGTCAAGTTAAAAGGATTAACTTTTGTTTGCGAACAAGTTTAGAATTAACTAAACTATGTTCTAGTGATTACAAGTTTAAACCTTCGAATAAGGTAGTTTTATATATATGAATCCAATGATGTTTTGAACATCATTACTACCTCAAGTTTAGTAGGTAAACCTACTGAAAATGATGAAAAAATAACTTGAGCTTCAAAGGATCTTTGATGGCTTGGAAGTTCTTGAAATAGAATCATGACACAAAAACAAGTTCAAGTAAGATTATTACTCGAATTAAGATAGTTATAGTTATAGAAATTGAATCAAAGCTTGAATATGAATATTACCTTGATTTAGAACGATAACCTACTATAAATAATAAAGGTTTCTTGATCTTAGATGATTGCTTGGAATGGATTAGGAAACTTGGAAGTAAACTTGTAAACTTGAAAGTGTTCTTGATGTGTTCTTGAGTAATTATTTTTATGATGATTATAGGTAATAATCAAAGCTTGTATTTAATTATTTTTGCTGGAAAAATAGTAACTTAGACTTTCTGGAAGAGTGTGTGTGTTTTGAGAGAGAATTGGGAAGAAAATTGGAAGTGAAATGGAGTAAGTGGTGAGTAGTGAAGGTGAGTGGGGTTAAAAGGAGTTCTTGTTTCCTTGCTCATAAGTCATGCTAGATGTTAATTAATGGTTCCCACATGGTTAGGTGACTCACATGGACTGCTAAGTGCTGATCATTAGAGTGTATATACCAATAGTAAATACATTTAGAAGCTGTGTATTGTACAAGTACAAATACGAGTGCATACGAGTTGAATTGTTGATGAAAATGAATGAGGATGTAATCGTAAGCATTTTTGGTAATTAGAAGTACTTTGATATGTGTCTTGAAGTCTTTCAAAAGTGTACTAATACATCTAAATACACTACATGTATATACATTTTAACTGAGTCGTTAAGTCATCGTTAGTCATTACATGTAAATGTTGTTTTGAAACCTTTAAGTTAACGATCTTGTTAAACGTTGTTAACACATTGTTTATTATATCTAATGAGATGTTAAATTATTACATTATCATGATATAATGATGTATTAATATATCTTAATATGATATATATATATAGTTAGATGTCGTTACAACGATAATCGTTACATATACGTCTCGTTTCGAAATCCTTAAGTTAGTAGTCTTGTTTTTACATATGTAGTTCATTGTTATTATACTTAATGATATGTTTACTTGTCATTTAACATGTTTATATTTAGTGTATCAATATCTTAAAATGATTCATATGTTATTAGTAAGACGTTGTTATAAAGATAATCGTTATATATACCGTTTTCAAGTTTCTTAATTCAATAGTCTTATTTTTATGTATATAACTCATTGTTAAAATAATTAATGAGTTACATACTTATCATAATATCATGATAACTATATATATATATATATATATATATATATATATATATATATATATATATATATATATATATATATATATATATATATCCATATGTATGTCATCATATAGTTTTTACAAGTTTTAACGTTCGTGAATCGCCGGTCAACTTGGGTGGTCAATTGTCTACATGAAACTCATTTCAAATAATCAAGTCTTAACAAGTTTGATTGCTTAACATGTTGGAAACATTTAATCATGAAAATATAGTTTTCAATTAATATATAATCATGGAAAAGTTCAGGTCACTACACAATACCCCCCTCCATGAGGGTTTCGGCTGAACCAAAGGGTAGGATGGGTCCCACTTAGCCCAAATTTGAATAACTTGTATTTTCTTATGGCCCGAATGCCCGATCGAAGCCCGAAACGTGAAAACGCTAATACGCGATTAAATAATCGGAGAGATAACAAATACGCGACGAAAAATATATATAAACACTATATATAAATATATAACATTAAAATATCATATTTAGAATAATTAGAATTTAAAAATCCCAAAAGCTCGACCGTTGGTTTGAAAACCAAAAAGATTCGCCGGATAGAAATCCGCGAGTAGAAATGTATGATTTAAAATATGAATACAAATATTCATTTAACACATAATAATTAATATATTATTACTAAAATAATAATATAGGTTTTAGAAATGATGTGGCACGAATAACAGTTAACGATCGTTAAATAATTAAAGGTAAAAGATAACGGAAAAAGTAGGGTTGTTACACAAGGGAAGAGCAATCTCTAGTTGGGACTTGGTGACCATCCTAAATGTATCTAAGTGTATTTTAGGATTACAAGTCTTTACTCAAAAGTATTGTTCTTCATTTAGCCTTAATTTGTCACTAAGTAATCTTTAATTATAATTAGTGTTCTAGTGACATTAGCTTATGTGTGTTGGTACTTGGTGATCATCCTAAGAATGTCTAGACAAGTTTTAAGATCACAAGTTATTGATTAACACTTATGTGTTGTGACAACCCAGAAATTTCTGACCAAATTCAAACTTTATCTTTATTTTATTCCGACAAGAAAAGCAAAGTTTGTTAAGTTGAATTTCAAAGATTTTAAAACGTGTTCATACATTCATTTAACCTCGACTAAACCCCGACGATTCACGAACTATTATATTACTAGATATAAATATATATGTATATATATATGTATAGATATTATAACTTGAAAACGTTAATAAAGTATTAGATGTATAATACTTTTCATGAACGTATTCGTTTCATTATATTCATCGACGGAATTAAAAGATAATATCAAGTGATTGATTTATCAGATATATTAAGTTATGATTACGGGTCTCTGTTGTGAGGTCCACTGTGATTTAAGAAATCCGTCCTTCTTATTAGTATTCGGAATATTTGGTAAAGTGATTTACAAGTAAGAACAAAAGTGTCATTAACGAGTGTTAGTCAAAAGTTATTGGTGATTCCGTTTAATTTTTAAAAGTATGCTTTACAGTGATTGCCTCGTGTCACTTGATAAATTAATTATTTAGTTTTCATAATATTAAAAACATTATTTGATATAATAACTTTTATTATTTAAACGAGTTTAATTTTATAAAATGGAATTTGAAATATAATTAGTTTTGAAAAACTAAATATTATATTAGTAAATAAATATTTTTAAAATATATAAGTTTATATTTCTAAATGAAAATATATTTATATTTTACAAAGTGATAAAATATAATATTAAATTAGTCATAAAACGTTTTGAATTTTGAATCATATTATTAAATATACTTTGATAAATAACGAGACACTGATTTATAGAAGCAAATGACCAAAACACTTAAATGATTAAGTTACACTTCGAGTGATATAGTTTATTGATAACTTAAGTCTATATTTTGATAAAAGTACACGTCGCGAAACGTAAAGTACTAGTTTTCTAAGCGTACGAAAATGCGTTCGAGAAATCAGAACCGGGACATAAGTCGAGTGACAACGTACGAGTCATCGGAACAAAAATTAAAATTTTACTATGCACGTAAATATAATATAATATATAATTAATTATATAAATTAAATATATAAATATATACTATATATTAAAAATGCAGCAGCCCACGTGAATTTCATTGGTGAACTGGAAAGTAGCATGCCGCAATCGCGGCCTCATTGCTCACAAAACCTCCGCAATCGCGGAGGTGTCGGTTCCAGATTTGGGACTATAAAACTCGAGCTCGGCCAAACCATTCTTCAATCTATCTTTCTATCTATCTTGTTATATGTATATATATACTTCTTTATATTATTATTATTAATATTATAAAGATTATTATTATTATTAAACTTATTATTAGTAGTATTAGTATTATTATAAATTAGTATTATACATAAAATACTACGACGAGATTATGTTCGGGTTATTTCAAAATGGGTTTTTCGAGCGGGATAGAGCTAAGTAAATTATGGGTTATAGCTATGGAGGTTATGGGTATTGTTCGGGGGTATAGCTCATGAGGTCAAACTAGTGTTTATCGTCTCCGTTACGTCTACGTACTTTTCTGCAATATTGAATCACAATATTGATACGTGAGCACTTATAACTTAACTTTTATATATTAATAGTGTATCCCTGACTAGTGCTCGAGTATATATGATTGTGCATGCTTGTATGTTTAATTTTGTCATTAAATAGTCTATGATAGATCATGAATTTAATATGTATGTTACTGAGATAAGATATATGATATGCATATCGTTGGAAAGCTGACGAAAAATTAATAACTTTTCATTTAGAAAGCGTATGATTTCGATGAACGGATTTAAAGTTATGGTCAACTGAATTATCGTTAACTCTATTATTATTATTATTATTATTATTATTATTATTATTATTATTATTATTATTATTATTATTATTATTATTATTATTATTATTATTATTATTATTATTATTATTATTATTATTATTACGATCGTCGTTATCGTTATCGTTATTGTCGTTATCGTTATCGTTATCGTTATCGTCGTTATTATCGTCATTATTATTATTAATATTATTATTATTATCATTATCATTATTAATATAAGTATTATCATTAAAAATTGTTATTGTTATTATTATTACTATCATTATTATCATTAAGGTTATTATTAATATTATCAATATTATTATTATTATTATTATTATTATTATTATTATTATTATTATTATTATTATTATTATTATTATTATTACTAAAATAATTAATATTTTTATCAAAACTATCATTTTTTTTATTTTTATCGTTATTATTATTATTATTATTAAAAGTATCATTAATATTAAAACTATCATTTTTATTAAAATTACCATTTAAATAGAAATATTATTGTTATTATAAAATATCATTATTATTATTATTATTGTTATAAAAATTATCATTTTAAATAAAATTATTATTTTTATAAAATATTATTATTATTATTACAGTTAATAATAAAAAGTATCGTTATTATTAAAATTATCATGATTAGAATAATCATTTTATTATAATTAATATCATCATTAGTAAATATAAATATTTTTATTATTATTAGTAGAATAATAATAATAATTATTATTATTACAAAATAATACAAATTTTATTATTATTATCAATATTATTTTATCAATACAAAGATATTTTTACCACGCGTAATATAATTACATTAATAATACATACCACTATATTTTTATGTTATTGAGTGAATTATATAAATTTTATTACTCGAGATATATAAAAGTATATTTTTATCATATATAAAATTTAATATAAATTTTTATTTATTAATATATGACTTGTATTATTTACTCTAATAAAATCTGATAAATATATTTAAATATATAAAATGACTATATTTAAGTTATATAATAAACATGTATAAATTTTGGAAGTCATGTTAGGTCAAATTGACTTTTGTCAACTTTTGCATATCAGTCTCGAGCATTAGGATTGTGATACACTACCACTTGACCTAAATTGTTAGACAGATATTGACCAACATATAAATATATATACTTAATATAGGTTCGTGAATCCGAGGCCAACCTTGCACTTGTTCAATGCCATCATATGTATTTTTACTACGAAATACAGTATTGTGAGTTTTATTTTCTTCCTTTTAAATGCTTTTGCAATATATATTTTTAGGACTGAGAACACATGCACTTTTATAAATGTTTGACGAAATAGACACAAGTACTTAAAACTACATTCTATGGTTGGATTATTAAACCGAATATCGCCCCTTCAAGACTGGTAACCTAAGAATTAGGGAAATGGCCCCTAATTGACGCGATTCCTAAAGATAGATCTATGGGCCTAACAAACCCCATTCTGGAATTTGGAATGCTTTAGTACTTCGATTTAAATGGTGATTGCGATTGCCAATATTTTTGGCATACTTGCGAGTATGCGGGGGATATTCTATATGCATTATGTTAATGTCGGTTACCAGGTGTTCATCATATGAATGATTTTTATATACTTGCGAGTGTAGAATTATTATGAAAAATGAAATCTTGTGGTCTATTAAAATTATGGAAATGATCGATTATGATAAACTAATGAACTCACCAACCTTTTTGTTGACACTTTAAACCATGTTTATTCTCAGGTATGGAAGAAATCTTCCGCTGTGCATTTGCTCATTTTAGAGATATTACTTGGAGTCATTCATGACATATTTCAAAAGACGTTGCATTCAAGTCGTTGAGTTCAATAAAGATTATAATTAAAGTAAATGACAGATTAGGTCATTTATAGTTTGGGTATTATGAAATGGTATGCATGCCTGTCAACTTTCGATGGAATGGAAGTTTGTCTTTTAAAAAAACGAATGCAATGTTTGTAAAATGTATCATATAGAGGTCAATTACCTCGCGATGTAATCATATGTTATTGTATTCATCCTTATGAATTAGGACGGGTCGCTTCATGTGTTATGCCTAATCATGGTTAATTTGTCATTAAGATGTAATTAAGCGTAATTAACCAAGATTAGTGTTTTTATGACCAAGACTCAATTGAGTATGGAAATGACATCTATTCTAAGCGTGCTGAAAAAGGTTTCATGAATTATAGATGTCAAGAAGTGGTCAAACTAAATTTGATCAAAAATGGTGACAGAGGATTCTGCGGTCGCACTACGGTTGATCGTGGTTGCAGCCGTGCAACTTGTTTTCACAAAACTGCGTTGCAGATTCAGTTTGGGCTTCTATGGCTAATCGTACGGTCGACTGTACTTTGACCGTGTATTTTAATGATCTTTGTTTTCATTCTATAAGTTTTATTTGACTTGGTCATTTGCAAGATCAAGTATGGATTAGTGAACTTGCGTGTTTTATGTTAAGATGTCAATCATCACTTATTCGTATATATATGTCATCATCAAAACATATTCTTTGGTTAAGCATCATACTTAAATTTGTCGACTAGTCCATTAACCAAAATTCAACCAACATTCTCCCCCTTTTTGATGATAACAAACATACAAGTGATGAGGGACATTTTACTATAAATATGAAAGTATTAACATCACTTGTATCCATTTACTCCCCCTTTTTTCGAAGCAAAAAGGTTAGCTCCCCCTAGAACTATGCTCTCCCTTACAGCAAAGCTCCCCCTTAAATTGTGCACGATAGAAGATATTTATTAAAACCATGACAAGCACACATTTTATTCATAGCAAACACGAAACATAGATATGCATTCATGGAAATATGCATGGAAAATTCAACATAGAGCAGAGACGTTTGTGGCATAGGTAGGCATTCTGCAAATTGTCTTGGCCTATTTCTTGCGGTGAACGTAGTGATGATTGTCTCTTATGATTCCTTCAATTTTGCTTAGATGTCGTCTGATTTTCAGAACGTTCTCGTGAATGACGCTGTTTTATCCCAAGGTTGAAAGAAAGCTGAAGTTTGAAGGATTATCAAGAGAAGGTTCAGTGAATGGTTTGGTTGATGCTCTGCATATTGGATATGACGAGACTTGAGCAGCATAGTGATAGGTGGATGTTAATTTGAGGGGAGCAAATAGTTTAGTTAGATGAAGACCATAAGGCAATTTCGAGTAGGGTTCTCGAGCTACTTGTTGCATTCTTGATGCCATAAGAAATGCAATGTTTACTTTGAGTGAGTGTATGAGACACCACAGAAGAGTAACCTCATTTGCATTCATTCTCTAAATTATTTCGCCTTTTCCATATACATTTATGGAGATGATCTGTTTCCATAGATCATATGTTGAGGCAAGATGATGGACTAGGAACCCATCCTTGTTAATGGACTCAAATTTGAGTGGTCCTTCACACAGTCTTTCAAGAGCACTATCTTTTTCAAGCCATTCTAGAAACTCATCAAATGAGTTTGGGTTGAGAAAGAATTTGAGTCCGTTACTTGGAACATCCATGATGTTTCCAAATTCTTCAAGTGTCAAAGAATGGCTTTTGCCATATAGAGAGAATGATATCTTCATATCATCATAGATTTGGAAATTTGCATATAATTCATTCACATGGAGAGGATATAAACGTCCTCGGAGGTTGAGAAAGGCATTCCAATTCACACTAGAGAAGTTGGCAAGTGAGTAAGTTGAAAGTTGGTGTGTTGACACTTCTCTTCCTTCTGCAATAGGTCTCATGACTTTATTGAGAGTGATGGATTTTGAAGGTTTTTGATGTTGGATATGAGTTTAGTTGAATGCACTAGTTTTTATAGAGGTTTACTAGGTACAACTTAACTTCATTGAAAACTCATAGGTGGGGTAGGTTAGATGAATAAAGTCTTTTGATTGACATGTCGATTCTTATTTGAGACTTTATTGAATTTTTGATGTTATTGAGCTGAATAAGACAAAACAATTTGTCAGTCTATCTACGGCTTACCCTGCGGTCGACCGTGAGTTCAGCTGTGAGTGGCTTTAATAGTTTTATTTGAACTTTTAGTATGATCAATTGAATGCATGTAGTAAACGCAGATTAATATTTATTAAACATACATACTATTGTCTTGAACATTCAACCATAAAGCAGTAAAACAGTTTCATAAGAACTTATTAGAATTCATCGCTCAAATCATCTTCTTCCTCGTTTCCTGACCTACAGGTCAAGCTTCTGATCACTCCCTTTGGCAACTTCTTCACTTTTGATTCTTTCTTCATGCTTTTAATTTGAGTCTGATAGATTTTGTCCATTTTGGCGTTTACCCCAAGTTCTCTCACCGACTCATCTCCTTCTTCGTCTTCACTATCAGATATCTCAATAGCTCCTCTGCTAGTTCCTTCCTCATTGGAAGTTCTTCTCCGTTTGGAGGTTGATCCTCTTGCTGTCTTTTATGGTAAGATGGGTTTGTGAGTAGGTGGAAGAGAGTCACCACTTGAGATTTTGAGGTGTTTGAACAATTTATTGAGATGCATTCCATAAGGTAATCCTCGAGTTGTTTCGGTGATAGTTCCGTTCATCCTAGTTGCCATCAGATAGGCTATATTCACCTTGATACCATGTTCCAAGCACCACATTAGAGCGAATTGAGTGGCATGGACATTTGAGTGATTTCCAGATTTGCAGTAGATACTGTAGTCAATTATTTTATTCCAAACTTCAAACTCAGGAGAGAGATGTCTTCCGAGCACTCCAGATCTTTCGATTTTAGCTCGAGGAGCATCCTCCTTGCACAGTGTATCGATCAATGCCATTTTGTTAGAGACAAAGCTTGGAAGCTACGTCAATTCATGACGTGTACTGAAGAATTCTTCACAATCTGTTGGAACTTGAAGAATGCGCCCAAAGTCCTTGAGAGAGTAGCGATAGTTTGTGCCTTGAAGATTAAAGTAAATTTCGTTATTCACAAAGTTGAAGTTTGCATAGAATTCTCGAACAAGAGATGGGTAAATAGGACCATCAAGAGTGAGAAATGCTTCCCATTTAAGAGTTTTGTATTGTCTCACGAGTTCAGGCATTTGACTGTGGCCAACTCTTCTTCCTTCAGTGATATGTCGATTAGAGAAGAACTCAATGTTGTAATTAATTCTTTCTGTTGGATCTGATGGTGGATTGTGGATTGTATGAATCCTTTCTTCCCGGTTCAGCATTATTTCCCTTCCCTCTTGCCATTTTCTACACAATGATACTTCAAATCAATTCAAAGTGTATGAATAATTCAATTGTAGGAAACAAGTTTTGCAAACTTTAATTATCATCAATACTTAGATGTTTTGAAGTTAATGTTCTTCACATTTCCACTCTTCATTAGTGTCAATGAGTTTGCAACTAGATTATGATTTTCACAAAGTTCATATGTGTTCTAGATTTTTGAGATCATCATTATCACATGTTTTGACATCTAACATTATCACACTCAATTTGCAACAATGTAGTTTATATCATATGAACAATGATTCTATGAAAACCTAACCTAGATGTATAATGAACCTTAGAATTATTCAAAGTTAAATCAATGCATATATAGGCATCACTACAATCGTTTCTAAGTTGTTCTTTAAGAACAATTTTGATTGTTTGCATCAATTTGGATTTTAGGACATTCTAGTTAGGGTTTCTTCACAACATTAGTGAGGGGTTCATCATACAATCACAATTGAATGCTAAGAAAACAGGGATTGATCATACCGAAAGTAGGAATTAAGATGGAAGGAATGCGTGTTTTTCGATGTGCGATCGATCTCTTCAGCCGTGCAGAGAGTATTTATTTGAATTGAGTTTAAGAGGAATAAAAAGTGAGGGCTTAATTCAATTAAAAACAGTGTCAGGCCGCGCACGGTCGAAGTGCGGTCGACCGTGGACTTGGACGTGGAGGAAAAACTTCAGACGATTGGAACAGGTTTCTACGGTCGTGACTGCGGTCAGCCGTGCTTCAGTCGTGAATCTTCTGATGAAGGATTTCTTCACTTCTTCTCCTTTTGAGTGCGTTTTGACGATCCTTAGGTTCTATAGAATACTTGAGGACAAGTTTTCTTTTCCTAACATTGAATGATCACATCCTCCCGATGTTTCATCATCAATGACACGTAATATATATATATATTTAATCATCCATATAGTATACACAAAACGCATCAACTTGTATTTAGCATGCAATTCATAGTTTCATTCAAACATACAATCCTAATACAAGTAAACTTCCTTCAACATACCTTTTGAAATCATATCCAAAAACAATTTTGCATTTGTATGAAAAACCTTTCATTTATTCATTGAGAAGGTTATTCTTTTAAGCATTTTGATCATTGGTTTTGGTTAATTTTAAGGTTACCCAATCCTTGACTTATCCCTTCCATTGAGTTGCTAGTTTGGCCCATTTTTTCCATGTTCTCAATTCTCCTAATAATAGACAATGGATTTTGATTACATGATTTGTATTTGCTAGAGTCGTGACACAAATTCATTTCAAGTTTATCTTTTGATGAATTAGAAATGGTTGTCTTTTCAAGCTTTCTTTTCAAAGAGTTGTTTTCATCAATTAGAACTTTGTTAAATTGCTTAACTTTGTGTAATTCTTTTTCTAAAAGTTTTATTTTGTCACGACTACTATCATATATGAATTTAATAGTTTTGTAATCATCTAGCAATTTTTCATAATTAGACGGATAGAGTACATGTACCTCATTGCACTCCATGCTTGAGACATCATCTTCTTTGTAGGGAGATTCAACCTCTTCTTCACTTAGACCATCTTGATTCAAATGATTCCATGAACCCATGAGGCAAAGCTCTTCATCTCCATCCAAACCCTTTTCTTGAGTATCTTCCCAATCTCTACCAAGATCCCCAAGCTTCTTCAATTTCTCTCTTACCCTTTAAACTCCTAGATTTTCTTCTCCTTAAGAGCATAGTGAATCCCAACATTCCTTTGCATTTTCACATGAGATTATCTTCATTCTTTCTTCACTGAAGAACTTCATCAAGTAGTGAAATAGCATCAAATTGTTTCAAAACTTCATTCTTTTGAAATGTTGACTTCACTAGTCTTGAACTAGCTTGTGGAACAAAGTCTCCTACTTTGATTATCATCCACAAGTACTAATCCTTAGATATGAGATAATCTTCAAATTTTGATTTCCACACATCAATATCTTCTTTATCAAAGATTGGTGCTTCTTTCACCAATTCTTCCAAGTATCCCATAGTTTGAATTGATCCGAGAATCGTTGACTCAAATTTTTGCACTAAACGAATTTTGACACTTTCAAAAACGTTTATAGAGCAATGATTTGAGAAACCATGCTGATACCAATTGTAAGTAACTAGAGGGGGGTGAATAGGTACTTGATACATTTTTAACACTTTTTTGATTGATCACCAAATTTGAGTAACTATGATCAATCAATTCAACTCAAACTTGATGTGTGTGATGTGTATGTTCAAAATGATAAGTAAAGTAATGTAAAGAACATAGACACACGGATTTATAATGGTTCGAGTAGATGTTAACTAATCCACCTTAATCCACTCTCCGATTACACTAATCGGGATTTCTTGCGACACTAAGCACTTTTCTCCAAACTCGGTGGAGATCCGATTTACAAGTCTTTAACTTCTTTAGTAGACAACAAACCTAATCTTTCTATCCCTTTGAAAGGCCAACTCCAACCTAGATCAACTTGTCTTCACCTTGGACAAGTATTAATCTTCAAATAAGATTAATCAACTTCCTAAGTCCCTTTAGGGAAGTAGATCACTGATATCGCATATTTCATACGCGTTTTCCTTAGCGATATCGGGCACATTTTGGTCCTTAAGTGTGATGACCCGGAAATTTCTGACCAATTTTAAACTTAATCTTTAACGTTTCCGACACGATAAGCAAAGTCTATGAAGTTGAATCTCAAAATTTTGAACTATTCAATTACCCTTCGATTGTTCTCAATGATTCACGAACAATTATATGCAAATAGATACATATACTATAATTTGAAAACGTAACAAAGTGTGGAGTATATGATACTGTGCATTAAACTTATTGGTTTGATTATCTGATTTATATATTTAACTACGGAGTTAAAAGATTATGCCAAATGATTGAATGAAAGGATATTTATTGAGTCTCTTAAGGATTATGATATTATTACGGGTCTCTGTTGTGAGGTCCACGTTGATTTGGGAAATCATTCATTTTTAATAGTATTCGGAATAAACGGTAAAGTGTTTGTTTAAATAAATGTAATTTGGACACATACAATAATAAGGAATATTTACTGTTAGAATTAGATATATTTGATTTCAAGTTATTTAGTAAACGATAGTAATATTCGATTGATATTTAGATAAGTTAACTAAAACGTTTAAGATGAACAAGTAGAACACTAATTTACTACAGTATTTTCGAATTGCTACAGTACCCGAAAAGCTACAGTGTTTTCGAAAAACACTATTTGCTATAGTAAAAACGACTTTGCTACAGTGCTACAGTGAAAACGACTTTGCTACAGTAAAACACTATTACTACAGTAAAACGATTGCTACAGTGCTACAGTGAAAAATGACTTTGCTACAGTAAAAACTATTTGCCACAGTAAAACACTATTTGCTACAGTGCTACAGTGAAAACAACTTGCTACAGTAAAACACTAGTTGGTGCAGTACGCACTATTTGCTACAGTAAACACTATTTGCTACAGTATTTTTATGTCGACGAACTAGTAAACAAAAGCGGATCAGGCGGCCATGCGATCACATGGCAAAAGCACTGAAAACCCATGCGATCGCATGGGGTACTGTTTCAAGTCACATACTATAAAAACTCGATCTGGTGCCATTTCTTTACTCATTCAAATATTACTCCGTATTATATTATTATTATTATTATTATTATTATTATTATTATTATTATTATTATTATTATTATTATTATTATTATTATTATTATGATTAATATTATTATTAATCTTAATTAGTAGTATTATTATTAATTAGTATTATACATAAAATACTACGATGAGGTCATGAGCGTGTCACTTTCAAAATGGTTTTCAAGCGGGATAGAGCTAAGGAAATTATGAGTTATTGCCAAGGAGGTTATGGGTAATGTTCGGGGGTATATTTGTGAATCAAACCTAGTGTTTATCATCTCCGTTGCGTCTACGTACTTTCCTACAATATTGAATCTCGATATTGATACGTAAGCACTCATATTTTATCTTTTACATATTAATTGTGTATCCATGTCTAGTGCTCGAGTATATATATTTATACATGCTTGTATGCTAAATTTTGTCATTAAATAGTTTATGATGAATCACGAATTAAATACATATATTACTGGTAAAAGGTATATGATATGCATGTTTTTAGAAAGCTGGCGAAAAATCAATGACTTTTCATCTAGATATCGAATAGTTTCGATGAATGGATTAAGAGATATGATCAAATTAATTATGATTGACGTTAATTGAAATTACTTTTGAATCTGCAATTAAGATTTAAACAACTTGTTTACGAGATTGATAAAATGGATTTTTTTTACCAACCAAGTAAATGAATCCTTATATAAGGTACGTCTCGTTTTGTTGAACTATTGTCAAAATTGACTTTTTGAAACGACTTTGGATAACTTTTGTATGTCAATCTCGAGCATTAGGATTGTGATACACTATAACCTGACCTAGCTTGATAGACATTTATTGACCAACATATGTTCTCTAGGTTGAGATCTACGGTTATTTGGTAATCCGAGTTTCGGTCACATTTTGGTGAACGACTTTATATGCTGCTAAGGTGAGTTTCATATGCTCCCTTTTTAATTGCTTTTGCAATATATATTTTTGGGCTGAGAATACATGCACTTTATTTTAAACGCAATGGATACAAGTACATACTAAATTCTACACTGAGTTTGAACCGAAAATCCCTTAGCTTTGGTAACTAGTAACTGCCAGTTATAAGAGCTGGTGGGCGCGAGTAGTAGTATATGGATCCATAGGGCTTGATATCCCCGTCTGAGCTAGAGCGCTAGCCTTTTAACGGACGTATGCTATTTGAGAAGCGTACACGTTGGTTTGCGTGTATTATTAAGATGATTATACAAAGGGTATAAATTATATATACGTTAAGTTTAGTTACCAGGGTGCTTAATCTTGTAGAATATTTTGATAAACGTTTCTGGATGAAACAACTGAAATCTTGTGATCCACTTTTATATACAGATTATACGAAACACTAAAACTATGAACTCACCAACCTTTGTGTTGACACTTGTTAGCATGTTTATTCTTAGGTTTCCTAGAAGTCTTCCGCTGTTTGCTTATATGATAGACAAGCTATGTGCATGGAGTCGTACATGGCATATTTTTCAAGAAAATGTTGCATTCACCAAATCATCACCATGTATCTTATTTTAACTGCATTGTCAACGGAAGTACTGTTGTAAACTATTATTTACCGTGATTGTCTATATGTAGAAATCGTCAGATGTCGAAAACCTTTGATTTAAATATTCATATATGGTTTGCCTTTTCAAAAGAATGCAATGTTTATAAAACGTATCATATAGAGGTCAAATACCTCGCAATGAAATCGATGAATGACGTGTTCGTCCATATGGATTTGGAGCAATCGTCACATTTTGGATACGATTTGGTGTTATTTCGATAAGTGTTGTGAAAGTTCGAGTTCTAAGACTAAGGAAATGAATTTTGAAGATATTTGACGATTTTAATGATTTTCTATGGAAACGAGTGAAAGCGGTTGGTTCGGTTCAAGTTTGGACGAATATTAGTGAGTTTTAAGCTCGAAATCAGCAAAAGAGGCATGGAGCGCCGCTCAGAAAGGTGGAGCGCCGCACCAGTAGGCTGGAAAATCAAGTCGAGAGCTTTCAAAAGGCCAGAAATCAGGAATACAGCATATGGAGCGCCGTTCCATATGTGGAGCGCTGCTCCACCTTCAGCCGGGGTCAGATTTTACCTATTTAAAGCCCGAATTTTTACCCTAATTATTCATTATTGCATCCAGACGAATTCCAGCAGCTTTTTGACGAAAAAGGGTGATTTTTGGGGAACCCCAAGATCATTCTAACACATCAATCATTCCGGAAACGCGTCTCGATCCGTTCATCATTCAAGAACACAATTTTCATATGGTTTAATTCTTATCATCATTATGAATACTCTTAATTGTCTATTTGTGATTTTGGTTTTAGCCATGGTTGGCTAAGCACTTAAATGTTTGTCTAGATTGAATATTCGTATGTGTTTGGATGATACTTTAATATTTGATTTGATTAATGCATGATAATTATGAGTTTTGATTAAGAACCATTCTTGTGGGTGTTGATTATTGTTACTCGGTTGATTAGTGATCTTGTTTGAACAAAGGGAACCCTGTTTCAATTTAGTACACTAGTTTTCAATTGATTTGTCTTAACCAATTGGGTGCTTACTGGACCAAGGGGGTAAACCGGGTAACATAGATTGAACAAAATAGGGGTGAATTGTGTGGAGTGAACACGTAACCAATTGAATCTTAATCTTATAATCAGTTAATTACTAAGTCACAAATGAAAGAGGTCTTTGGTGAAAGGGAACCCTAAGCCAATAAATCCAAGTTTGACGTGTTTGCTAAAAGAGAACTCTGGGTAAACCGACTATGTAGTTGCATGTATTGATAAATTGAACTAGAGCTTAATAACAAATTATCTGACACTGCGAATAGGAGATCTAGGCGAACATTCTTTTATCTATTGATTTCAAATTCTTTACTTTTCGTTGAGTCTGCATTTATTTCTTATAAACTTAAAAACACAAAAATATTGTCTTTTACTTTTAATCAATCTTTGATTTGGCTAATCGTTAAATAGCCACAAAACAAATTATCTCGTACTTTCGATTTTCATAGATTAACTTAGTTTATTTTATTACTTGCAATCTTAATTTTCACGTTTATAACTGTCCTTGGAACGATTTTGGAATTACCAACTTTATACTATTGCACGATCGGGTACACTGCCCGTTAGTGTGTAGTAATCTTTAAACCGGCATTTTCCAAGATAAATTATATACTAGATTTCACACATCAAGTTTTTGACGCCGCTGCCGGGGACAGTTGTGTTGAAAATTAAGATTTGGTGAAATGATTTTTCTTTTGTTGAAAATTATATACTTGTCCTGTTATGTAGTTCGTTTGTTTTTCTTTTCTTAGGTTTGTTGGTGAAACGATTTTTCAAGTCTGGCATTAAGTTCAGCAAAACTGCATGATTGATGATATTGGTGTGATGATCAGGAATGGACGATATTCTTATGCTGGCAGTCAGTTCAGCGTCATCTGTCACTGGCATTCTGCGATCTGTGGTTAAGCTCGATAAGTTTTTATATTTTCTTTCTCACATAACCTTTCGATTTTTATCTAATTTTGATCTCAATTGATGGGGACATTGTAGTGACCCGAACTTTTCCATGTTTATATATATTAAATGAAATTGTTATTTACATGATCAAGTGTTTCCAACATGTTAAGCAATCAAACTTATTAAGACTTGATTAATTGAAATAGGTTTCATATAGACAATTGACCACCCAAGTTGACCGGTGATTCACGAACGTTAAAACTTGTAAAAACTATATGATGACATATATATGATTATATATATAGTTAACATAATATTATGATAAGTAAGTATCTCATTAGGTATTTTAACAATGAGTTATATACATAAAATTGAGTTTATTGAATTAAGAAACTCGAAACGATATATATAACGATTATCGTTATAACGTCTTACTAAATACATATGAATCATATTAAGATATTGATACACTATGTTTAATCATGATAAATGATAAGTAAACATGTCATTAAGTGTATTAACAATGAACTACATATGTAAAAACAAGACTACTAACTTAATGATTTCGAAAGGAGACATATATGTAACGATTATCGTTGTAACAACATTTAACTGTATATATATCATAATAAGATATATTAATATATCATAATATCATGATAATGTAATAATTTAATATCTCTTTAGATATAATAAACAATGGGTTAACAACATTTAACAAGATCGTTAACCTAAAGGTTTCAAAACAACATTTACATCTAACGACTAACGATGACTTAACGACTCAGTTAAAATGTATATGCATGTAGTGTTTTATTATGTATTTATACACTTTTGAAAGACTTCAGACACTTATCAAAATACTTCTACTTAACAAAAATGCTTACAATTACATCCTCGTTCAGTTTCATCAACAATTCTACTCGTATGCACCCGTATTCGTACTCGTACAATACACAGCTTTTAGATGTATGTACTATTGGTATATACACTCTAATTATTAGCTCTTAGCAGCCCATGTGAGTCACCTAACATATGTGGGAACCATCATTTGGCAACTAGCATGAAATATCTCATAAAATTACAAAAATATGAGTAATCATTCATGACTTATTTACATGAAAACAAAATTACACATCCTTTAAATCGAATCCATATACCAACGACCAAAAACACCTACAAACACTTTCATTCTTCAATTTTCTTCATCTAAGTGATCTCTCTCAAGTTCTATCTTCAAGTTCTAAGTGTTCTTCATAAATTCTATAAGTTCTAGTTTCATAAAATCAAGAATACTTCCAAGTTTGCTAGCTTACTTCCAATCTTGTAAAGTGATCATCCAACCTCAAGAAATCTTTCTTATTTACAGTAAGATATCTTTCTAATACAAGGTAATACTCATATTCAAACTTTGGTTCAATTTCTATAACTATAACAATCTTATTTCGAGTTATGATTGTAGGGATTTAACAAGTTTCAATATCCTTAAAACCATTTATTAGTAAGCTTGCGGAAGCGTGTTAATATGAGTATGTTTAGCCGTTTAAGAACTTGTTAATCATTCAACCATTTAAATGTAAATCCCATGGATCAAGTTGTGAAATAATACTTACTAATTTACAAGAAAGGATAGTGTTTATACCTCCTCAAAACAAGTTTGAGGGTTCTTCAAAATGAGCAGAAAGTTTGAAGGAGATGATGATGAATGGAGCCTCTAACTTGAAGCCTCAAGCAAATAATATCCCAAGAAATAACCCCAACACCTTTGCCTTTAGTTAGGATTTGTTTGACACTTAAAATGAACTTGCAAAAGCAAACTTAGAACCCTCCTTTGGTCCCTAAACAGCCACGGCCAAACAGCAGCTGAGGGAGAGTTTTTTTCAGTTTTTCCTTCAAGTGTATTGATGTGTTTGCATGTATTGGTTGAGTTAAGGCATTGGTAAACTACTTAAGCATGTGCCTTAGTAGTTGTGCTACCTTAAAAGTGATAAAACAAGGCATGGGTGTCTCCTTGGAGACTCCAAAATTCTGCACACTTTTGAATATATAATAAGGTTTATATTTTTATAAAACATGTTATAAAATACTTGTAATTTATATAAAACTTATTATATAAAGTATGCATTTGTTAAGTCACTTATTTTATAAACCAATTTTATAAAATATAACACAACATAATTATTTAAACCTATAAATAATTAAATACACATCATATGTAAATTATCCAAATAATTTATCTCAAGTGATTATAATTTAGAAAACCGATTTTCTAAAGTTCAAGTGTCGCGTATTCATTTAACAATCCAACCGTTAAAATAAATACATATAAAGTGTTGGTAAGCTTGTTATTGGGTATGACCCAACTTGGATCATAACATAGTGGCCACGTTAATTTAATATGTCTCTCGGGCACACGAAATACCTTCAATCTCCCACTTGCACGAGGAACATAAGAAATTAATGCAAGTGATGGATACCACCTAACAATCGTCCATCACCCCCAATATGTTATGACTTTGTGCCATTCAATAACATCATCCCTTTCGAGTTCCCATCTCGAATATGAATAGGTGAATCTTTACATTATATCCTTTCATCCTAGATGTCATGTTAAATCCAAGAGATATAGAGTGATCACTCTCTTCTAGATTTAACTTTTCAGGCCTTAAACATCTGACTCTCAACGAATAAGAGGGACAAATTCCATCTTGACTACATACGTCCTAGATATATACCTTGCATTATACCTGAGCTCTTCCTTATGAACTACCATGTTTCAGAATAGCGAAGGAAAGATTCAAGGCACAATACTTGGTAAATATCCGAACCCAATATGTATCTCAGGTCAGAGGATACAATGATATTCGCCTTTACTCAAGATTACATGTGATCAACCACAAAGGCTCCATTTAGTAAATCTTGACGGCGGGTCTTCCAATATTTGTATCCCACAAATATCTATGAACCTTGGTTACAACCTTGCCCTACATTCATCCCGTGAATGTACACCAATCCAAGTTCATAATAGTCTAAACCTCACACTTGTTCCCACAAATGTGATCGACTACGGAATTTAGAATAATTACTTATTCATGGATAAAATATGCAAAATAAGAACATAACTCAAAATAAATTAATACCATAATTATATTAATGAGTTTGAACAATTTCGTTCCATTACAATACTTAAACAGATCATGACCAATCACTAGAATATCGAAGCCCTAATGCACAAACATGTCCTGCATGTTTTGGTCCATGTAAGAGCTTCGTGAGAGGATCCGCTATATTAAGATCTGTGTGAACTTTGCGAATACATATCTTTCCCTTTTCAACTTCATCCCTTATGTAGTTGAATCTCCGCTCAATGTGACGGGTCTTTTGGTGAGCACGAGGTTCTTTGATTTGAGCAATCGCACCCTCGTTGTCACAAAAGATCTCAAGAGGGTCCTGAATGGAAGGGACTACTCCTAAGTCGTCGATGAATTTCTTCATCCATGCAGCTTCCTGAGCTGCCAATGAGGCGGCAATGTACTCTGACTCTGTAGTGGATAATGCAACAACATCCTGTTTTGAACTCTTCCAAGAGACCGCACCTCCATTTAATGTGAAGACATAACCGGATTGTGATAGAGAATCATCTCGATCAGTTTGGAAACTCGCGTCCACGTAACCTTTTACAGCGAGTTCCTCCTCACCAGACCCATATATCAGAAACATATCCTTAGTCCTCCTAAGGTATTTCAATATACTTTTAACAGCAATCCAATGACTGTTTCCTGGGTTATTCTGGTATCTACTTGTCAGGCTAAGAGCGCATGACACATCCGGTCTAGTGCATATCATTGCATACATGATTGACCCAATGGCAGAAGCATATGGGACTTTCTTCATTCTCTCCTGTTCATCTTTCGTGGTGGGGCACTGAGATGAACTGAGAAGTGTTCCCTTTTGAATAGGTACCAAACCTTTTTTAGAGTTCTCCATCTTGAACCTTTTCAAGATCTTTTCAATGTATGCACTTTGATTTAAACCTATCAGTTTCTTGGATCTATCCCTGTAGATCCCAATCCTCAAAACGTATTGTGCTTCTCCAAGATCCTTAATGGAGAAGCATTTGCTTAACCAAGTTTTAACACCTTGCATTGCCGGAATATCATTTCAAAATAACAATATATCATCCACATATAGTACAAGGAACATGATAGTGCTCCCACTAGCTTTCTTGTATACACAAGCTTCATCACCATTTTTAATGAAGCCAAATTTCTTGGCCTCCTCATTAAAACGATGATTCCACATTCTAGATGCTTGTTTCAATCCGTAGATTGACTTCTTTAACTTGCATACCTTTTTAGGATATTTCGGATCAACAAAACCCTCAGGCTGAACCATATAGACATCTTCCTCAAGATGTCCGTTTAGGAAAGCGGTCTTGACATCCATTTGCCATATTTCATAATCATAATGAGCAGCAATGGCAAGTAATATCCTAATAGACTTTAGCATTGCCACAGGCGAAAAAGTTTCATCATAGTCAACCCCTTGAGTTTGAGTGAAACCTTTTGCTACAAGTCTAGCTTTATATGTATCCAAGTTTCCATGTATGTCGGTTTTCATTTTGAACAGCCATTTACAATCAACTAGCCTAGAGCCAGGAGGTTGCGCAACAAGTTCCCAAACTTGGTTGTCATACATGGATTGCATCTCAGCATTCATGGCTTCCTGCCATTTATCTTTATCAATCCTTGATAAAGCATCTTGGTAGTTTATTGGTTCATCCAAATCAACCATATAGCAACCATCCATGAGAAACCCATATCTCTCAGGAGGATTACTAATCCTACCAGATCTGCGAACGTCTTGTGTATTTTGATCATCCATCTGATCACTCTCAACATTTTCATGTTGAGTGCTAGTGTCAGCCAATTGTGTATCATCTACTTGATCTTGAACCTCTTCAAGATCTATCTTCCTTTCACTTTTGCCTTCCATTAGGAACTTAGTTTCAAGGAATTCAGCCTTCCGAGCAACAAATACATTCTGCTCGGAAGGATCATAGAAATAGTATCCCATATCATCCTTGGGATATCCTATGAAGATACACTTCGTGGATCGAGCATTCAACTTATTAAGGACGTAACGCTTAGGGTAAGCTTCACATCCCCATACCTTTAAGTATGATAGAGATGGAGGTTTTCCAAACCACATCTCATGAGGTGTTCGTTCCACTTTCTTGGTTGGGGCCATATTTAAAATACGAGCCGCTGAGCATAGACAATAACCCCAGAATGATAGAGGTAACGAGCTTATAGCCATCATAGATCGAACCATATCCATTAGGGTTCGGTTCCTCCTTTCGGACACACCATTAAGCTGTGGTGTCCCGGGTGGAGTAAGTTGCGAGATAATCCCACAACTTCTAAGATGATCTTGGAAGGCATCGCTTAGGTATTCACCTCCTCTATCGGTTCGAAGTACCTTAATTGTCTTATTGAGTTGATTTTGTACTTCGTTTTGATACTCTTTGAATGCTTCAAAAGTTTCGTCCTTATGTCTTAACAAGTAGACATATCCGAAACGACTGAAGTCATCAATGAAAGTAACGAAGTATCTTTCACCATTCCTAGCTATGGGCTTAAAGGGTCCACATACATCCGAATGTATTAATCCCAATAAGTCCTTAGCCCTTTCATAGGTCCCTTTGAAAGGTGCTTTAGTCATTTTGCCTTGTAAACAAGATTCACATACATCAAACGAGTCTAGTTCATTTGATTTCAAAAGGCCATTCTTTTGGAGTGTATGCATTCGATTCTTGTTTATGTGACCAAGGCGACAATGCCATAAGTAGGAATCACTCAAATTCCTTTTGAGTTTCTTGGTGCTTGTATGGTACATTGAGCTACTAGATGATGTGTCATCATGAACCAATTCATAAATTCCATTTGAAGGCGAAGCCTTGAAATAGAATACATTATCTAAACAAACATAGATATCATCATTAATAAAATTAACATTAAAACCATATTGTTTCAAACGGGAAACAGAAATAATGTTTCGACATAAGTCGGGTGCATACAAAACATCATTCAAAATAAGTTCCAAACTACTTGGAAGTTTTAATACAAAGTCTCCTTGAGCCTTCACTTGCACTTTGGCACCATTACCCATAAAGAGACTTGATATTCCCGTTTGCTTGCTACTTCTTTTGAACCCATGCAAAGAATTGCAAATGTGAGTTCCACATCCAGTGTCTAATACCCATGTATTAGAAGAAGTAATACTAAGCTCTATATATACCATATATATGTTACCTGAGGATTGCCCCGCATCCCTCTTTTCCTTCAACTCCTTAAGGTAGACCGGGCAATTGCGTTTCCAGTGACCCATTTCACCGCAACCGAAGCACGGGTCTTCCTTGGGGTTTGCTTGTCCGGCAACCTTTTGCTTCTTGTTCTTGTTTTTGGTTGGGGTAACCATCCTCCCCTTTCCCTTGCCTTGATGGGCGGGTCCTTTCCTCTTAGCCGCCATTGGCTTAGAGGTGTTGTTACCTTTGGACCCACCATCATTGATCATTAGCACGGGTGAAGCCCTCTTACCCATGCTAGTTTCGGCCGTCCTTAACATGCCATGAAGTTCACCAATGGTCTTATCCATCCCATTCATATTGTAATTAATTACAAATTGGTCAAACCTCTTTGACAGGGAGTTTAGGATAAGATCAGTGGCTAGCGCATTAGATATGTTGAGATTAAGACGGTTTGCGCGATCAATAAGGCTTTTCATTTTGAGGACATAAGAGGATACGGATTGGGTGTCATCCATACGACATGCATGTAGCGCTCGAACCGTTTCGAAGCGCTCGACACGTGCTTGTTGAAGGAACATCTCCTTCAATTGCGTAATCATGTCATATGCACTATGATGTTCGAAATCCTTTTGGAGTTCGGGTATCATAGTCCCAAGCATTAGGCAACCAACTTGCACCGAATCGGCACAATATTTGTCATAGTAAGCCATGCCCTCCGTATCATCCATGTCGGGTTGATCGGGAATGGGGTCCTCCAACACATACGCTTTATCCTCGAGTTTGAGGACAATCCTAAGATTACGGAACCAATCCATAAAGTTCGTATGGTTGAGTTTGTCTTTCTCAAGGAGAGACCTTAACGATAGGTTGTTTAGGTTAAGTGGTGCGTTTTGCATGTTGTTGTTGTTATTAGCGGCCATCTACAAAATTAACAAAGTTCATTTAAGTATTGATTTCAAATTTAATAAACAATACCCTTTTATATTATAATTGTCTTATTAAATGTTAGAATCCAACGGTAAATCAAATTTCGGTTAGGTGACCTTTATCCCGTTATTTGATTTAGCTAGGTAGTCATTTATATGACAATTGCAATCCTTTTGCAACTTCTAAATTATGGGATCATGCAATCCTTTTGCATGGCATATTTATCCCATCAACGCCTATTTGTTCCTCATGCTTCGGTGACCCTAAGTTCATGATTCCCAAATCAAGTCATCCTACTTGTGTAAACATGTAAAATTAACATGCAAGTGGTTAGGTGACCTTTATCCCACAAGCATGTGAATTTTACCTTAACCATATTAGTTTGCTCATAACGGTTAGGTAACCTTTATCCCATTATGAGTTCACTACTATGTTCAAGTGTCCCACAATAGGATGGCGTTTAACTTGTTTTCCTTGTTTTAGTTTTAAAGGGATTTTAAGTCTTTCGTTAATTCTAGTTTGAGAAAACTTTTATGCCATACACCAACATGCATTTAGTGTATGGTACTTATGAAAAACCAATTTCATGTCTTGTAATTGAGCCAATTACTTGATATAAACCATTTTATATACGTTATCCTTTTCATGTTCTTAATAACCATTTATTAAGGTTTTTGGTTGCCATTTTCAATTTAACCATTTAAATTTCCGTTTTGCATGTCGTTAATACGTCTAATTTAACCAATTAAATTTTCGTTTTGTTTGTTGTTAATTTGTGTGATTAATTTGTTGCAATCAAACATACAATCCATAAACATACAAACAACTACACATGCAAAATAAGTATGTTCACAATCTAGCCATTTTGGTGGACATTTGTTTAGCCGAAAACAAATGTCACCGGGTAAGGGTTAATCATACAAAGTAGGAGATTTCAAATCTCCCACTTAATCTTGCATCCATATGCTCCTTGTGTTCTTCAAGTCTTCATCACCTTGTATCTTCATTTTTACAAAATATGTATCCTAATACATTTTATCTAGAAAATGAAATTACAACCTATTCTATTTTACATACCAAATATAAAATGAATTACATAACCAAATGAAATAATTATTACAAACCAATTGAACAATTATTACATGCCATTGAATAATTATTATTACAAACCAAATGAATATAACAAATCAACCAAATATAGCATGCAATTAACACAAGGTCAAGGCATAGATTGTGAACTTCAACATGCAACCAAATATGAACCAAATGGAAGAGCCCAAACCCACTTTTGGACCCTAACCAATTCGGCATTAAACATAAACCCACCAAAATCCAACAATTTTTGCATTCTTCTTTCATGCATGTACTTAGAATGCAAAGTTGATGGGTTTTAAAACAACAATTCGAAGCATATTTCAACAACTTCGGCTCTAGATACCATTGTAGGGATTTAACAAGTTTCAATATCCTTAAAACCATTTATTAGTAAGCTTGCGGAAGCGTGTTAATATGAGTATGTTTAGCCGTTTAAGAACTTGTTAATCATTCAACCATTTAAATGTAAATCCCATGGATCAAGTTGTGAAATAATACTTACTAATTTACAAGAAAGGATAGTGTTTATACCTCCTCAAAACAAGTTTGAGGGTTCTTCAAAATGAGCAGAAAGTTTGAAGGAGATGATGATGAATGGAGCCTCTAACTTGAAGCCTCAAGCAAATAATACCCCAAGCAATAACCCCAACACCTTTGCCTTTAGTTAGGATTTGTTTGACACTTAAAATGAACTTGCAAAAGCAAACTTAGAACCCTCCTTTGGTCCCTAAACAGCCACGGCCAAACAGCAGCTGAGGGAGAGTTTTTTTCAGTTTTTCCTTCAAGTGTATTGATGTGTTTGCATGTATTGGTTGAGTCAAGGCATTGGTAAACTACTTAAGCATGTGCCTTAGTAGTTGTGCTACCTTAAAAGTGATAAAACAAGGCATGGGTGTCTCCTTGGAGACTCCAAAATTCTGCACACTTTTGAATATATAATAAGGTTTATATTTTTATAAAACATGTTATAAAATACTTGTAATTTATATAAAACTTATTATATAAAGTATGCATTTGTTAAGTCACTTATTTTATAAACCAATTTTATAAAATATAACACAACATAATTATTTAAACCTATAAATAATTAAATACACATCATATGTAAATTATCCAAATAATTTATCTCAAGTGATTATAATTTAGAAAACCGATTTTCTAAAGTTCAAGTGTCGCGTATTCATTTAACAATCCAACCGTTAAAATAAATACATATAAAGTGTTGGTAAGCTTGTTATTGGGTATGACCCGACTTGGATCATAACATAGTGGCCACGTTAATTTAATATGTCTCTCGGGCACACGAAATACCTTCAATGATCTTACTTGAATTTGTTTTCGTGTCATGATTCTGCTTCAAGAACTTTCAAGCCATTCAAGGATCCTTTGAAGCTAGATCTATTTGTCTCTTTTCCAGTAGGTTTATCCACAAAATTTGAGGTAGTAATGATGTTCTTAACATCATTCGATTCATACATATAAAGCTATCTTATTCGAAGGTTTAAACTTGAAATCACTAGAACATAGTTTAGTTAATTCTAAACTTGTTCACAAACAAAAGTTAATCCTTCTAACTTGACTTTTAAAATCAACTAAACACATGTTCTATATCTATATGATATGCTAACTTAATGATTTAAAATCGGAAAACACGAAAAACACCGTAAAACCGGATATACGCCGTTGTAGTAACACCGCGGGCTGTTTTGGGTTAGTTAATTAAAAACTATGATAAACTTTGATTTAAAAGTTGTTCTTCTGGGAAAATGATTTTTCTTATGAACATGAAACTGTATCCAAAAATCATGGTTAAACTCAAAGTGGAAGTATGTTTTCCAAAATGGTCATCTAGACGTCGTTCTTTCGACTGAAATGACTACCTTTACAAAAATGACTTGTAACCTATAATTCTGACTATAAACCTATACATTTTCTGTTTAGATTCATAAAATAGAGTTCAATATGAAACCATAGCAATTTGATTCACTCAAAACAGATTTAAAACGAAGAAGTTATGGGTAAAACAAGATTGGATATTTTTTGATTGTTGTAGCTACGGGAAATATTGTAACAATTCTATACAAATCATATCCTAGCTAACTTATATTGTATTATACATGTATTCTAATATATTATGTAATCTTGGGATACCATAGACACGTATGCAAATGTTTTGACATATCATATCGACCCATCTATATATATTATTTGGAACAACCATAGACACTCTATATGCAGTAATGTTGGAGTTAGCTATACAGGGTTGAGGTTGATTCCAAAAATATATATAGTTTGAGTTGTGATCTAGCCTAAGATGTGTATACACTGGGTCGTGGATTGATTCAAGATAATATATATTGATTTATTTCTGTACATCTAATTATGGACAACTAGTTGTAGGTTACTAACAAGGACAACTGACTTAATAAACTTAAAATAGTAAAACGTATTAAAAATATTGTAAATATATTTTGAACATACTTTGATATATATGTACATATTTGTTATAGGTTCGTGAATCGACCAGTGGCCAAGTCTTACTTCCCGACGAAGTAAAAATCTGTGAAAGTGAGTTATAGTCCCACTTTTAAAATCTAATATTTTGGGATGAGAATACATGCAGTTTTATAAATGTTTTACGAAATAGACACAAGTAAATGAAACTACATTATATGGGTGAATGATCGAAGCCGAATATGCCCCTTGTTAATGTCGGTTACCAGGTGTTCACCATATGAATGATTTTTATCTCTATGTATGGGATGTATATTGAAATATGAAATCTTGTGGTCTATTATTATGATTTGATAATATACAGGTTAAACCTATAACTCACCAACATTTTTGTTGACATTTTAAGCATGTTTATTCTCAGGTGATTATTAAGAGCTTCCGCTGTTGCATACTAAAATAAGGACAAGATTTGGAGTCCATGCTTGTATGATATTATGTAAAAACTGCATTCAAGAAACTTATTTTTGATGTAATATATTCTTGTTGTAAACCATTATGTAATGGTCGTGTGTAAACGGTATATTTTAGATTATCATTAGTTGATAATCTACGTAAAGCTTTTTAAACCTTTATAGATAAAATAAAGGTTATGGTTGTTTTAAAAATGAATGCAGTCTTTGAAAAACGTCTCATATAGAGGTCAAAACCTCGCAACGAAATCAATTAATATGGAACGTTTATAATCAATATGAACGGGACATTTCAGTTGGTATCCGAGCGTTGGTCTTAGAGAACCAAAAAAATTGCATTAGTGTGTCTTACCGAGTTTGTTAGGATGCATTAGTGAGTCTAGACTTCGACCGTGTTTTTCTTCAAAAACGATTGCTTAACATTTTTTTTGTTGGGAACTATATATTATTAACATGTAAATATTATGTGATATATTAATCTCTTAACGTGTTTGATATTGTGTGATAGATGTCTACCTCTAGTACAAATCCCGTTGATTCACCTAATAATAATGAAGAGTCGAATATATTTTGGGAAGATTCACAAATTCCCGAAGAGGAACCGGAAGAAGAAGAACCGGAAGAGGAGGAACCGGAAGAAGATGAACCAGAAGAGGAGGAATCGGAAGAGGAGGAACCAGAAGAAGAGGTTCTGGAGGAAGAAATATTGATACCTATAGTAAATCGATTAAATAAAATAAAATTCTCAACCAACAGACCAAAGTTAATAATGGTCAATGGTGTTTCCGCCGAGGAAGCAAAATATTGGGAAGATTACCAATTTTCCGATGAATCGGATCCCGATGAGGATTCCGATGATGTTATAGAAATTACCTCGACCCAATTTAATAAAGCGAAAGAAAATAATAAGGGAAAAGGTATAAAAATAGAGAAACCCGATTCCAACCCCGATGAACTTTATATGTATCGACAACATCCGTATTTCCTAAAATGTAACAATGACCCGGGAACCTCTAAACCATCAGGTTTTTCTAAACCATTGTGGAAAACGACGGCTCGTATTAGAGGAACACCATATATTCCTAGAAAATTAGGAAAACGAACCAAGTCCAAAGAAGAAGAAACCAGTGATTCAGATTAGAGGGTTGTAATCATGTTGTATATTATACGTATTGTAGTGTGCTTGTACTTTTATGTTCTATGTAAAAAAAATTGCTTGTATTGTTTGTTAATTATCTTTTACGAATCTAATCCTTGTCTATTTTATAGTATAAAAACAAAATGGACGTTAAGGGTAGAAAACCGAATATTTTAGAAGAACTACCAGAGGATATGATTGAGAAAATCTTGTTTAGAGTTGGTCAGAATTCATCAGCACATTTAGTTATGGCGAAATTAACTTGTCAAACATTTGAAAGACTTTCCAGAAATGCCTTAGTTTATAAAAGGCTTTCCTTTGATAGGTGGGGTATATCACAATGGGGAGACCGTAAGTTATGCCGTGTTTTCTTTAAAGCATTAAATGCGGGGAACCCAAATGCAATTTTACACTACGGGTTAAGAACCTATTTTGACTCAACATATCCCAACATAGGATTTCGTGAATTAGAAAGAGCTTCTAACATGCAACATAAAGAATCATGTTATGCTTACGGGTTAGTGATGTTCGCTTCTTACCAAAATGAGAAAAAGAACATCGGATTGCAACTTTTAAATAAGACCTTCCCACAAGTGACGGATTCAGTAGTTGGGGTGAGAAACAAGGTTTTTAGATTATTACGGGGCTGTTGGACATTACGAAACCCTCGTCCTTTTGATGATATTACAACATGCTGCCTAGCCAATGGTCATAACGGTTATTTTCCACAAGACCAAGGATGGGAAGTCGTCTTAGTAAAACCAGAATGCATGACTTATTTCTGGACTTTTGAATTACGTGTCTTTATTTCCTTTGCTGAACAACTTGCGTATTAACTAGGTTTATCTTCAAAACTATCCTGTATCAAAGTGTACTATATTTCATGTTATATGTAATATAGCGAAGTTGTAAGTTTGAAGAATATTTGTATGTGATATATTATTATAATTAGTTTTTCATATGAAATTGTAGTGGTTGAATTGTATATTAGCTACTAAGTATGAACTTAACGGGTAGGTAGTACCCGAATTTAAACTTATAAAACGCTAATATGAAGAAAAAGCTTTTATAAATGAGTTCATATTATGCTACGAAATACTATTGACTACTCTTAATATTCTGTATGATTAACTCGATTCAATTGGCTATTTTGAAGGATATGGCACCGACTACTCGACACACTATGAATATGAGCGAAGAGGAATTTCGTACCTTTCTTGCTGCAAACATAGCCGCAGTACAGACTGCGCTACATACCAACAATAAATCTGAATCTAGCAATGCAGCTAACGGCGCGAGAAATCGTGTAGGATGCTCCTACAAAGAATTCACTGCCTGCAAACCTTTGGAATTTGATGGAACCGAAGGACCAATTGGATTGAAACGGTGGACCGAGAAAGTTGAATCGGTGTTTGCCATAAGTAAGTGTACTGAAGAGGACAAAGTTAAGTACGCTACGCATACCTTCACAGGTACTACGTTAATGTGGTGGAACACCTATCTTGAACAGGTAAGACAAAATGCTGCTTACGCACTACCGTGGTCGGCATTCAAGCAATTGATGAACGAGCAGTACCGTCCTAGAAACGAAGTCAATAAAGTCAAGGCAGAACCTAGAGAGTTACAAACACAAGGGTTCGACGTTACCAATTATGAACGACGATTCACAGAGTTGTGCCTATTGTGTCCGGGAGCATTCGAAGATGAAGAAGAGAAGATCGACGTGTTTGTAAAAGGGTTACCAGTAAGGATTCAAGAAGATGTGAGTTCACACGAGCCCGCTTCTATATAGAAGGCAAGTCGAATGGCTCATAAACTCATAAATCAGATTGAGGAAGAATTAAAGAGCAGGCGGCCGAAGAAGCCAACACGAAATAACTCAAGAGGAAGTGGGAGGAAAACGGTGACAAGAGTCACCAGTACAACAACCACAACAATTACAACCACAATCGCAACAACTATCCCAACAACCGCAACAACAATCACAACAATAACCGCAATCCTAACAATAACTACAACAAACATCCCAACAACAACAACAACTACAACAACCATTTCAACAACAATAACAACCCCAACAATAACCTCAATAACAACAACGGCAACAAAAACCAAAAACAGCCATGTCATAGGTGTGAAGAAAATCATCAGGGGTTTTGCAAGACATTTTGCAACAGGTGTAAAAGAAATGGTCATAGCGCGACAAAGTGTTAGGTCTACGGACCAAAGTTTAATAGAACTAAAGGAACAAATAATGTCGGAACAAGTAATGCCGAAACGAATAGTGTCGGAGCAAGTAATACCAACGTTGTTTGTTATAAATGTGGAAAACCGAGCCACATTATTAGAAATTACCCGAATCAGGGGAATACTAATGGGCAGGGCCGTGGAAGAGTTTTCAATATTAATGCGGCAGAAGCACAGAAAGACCCGGAGCTTGTTACGGGTACGTTTCTTATTGACGATAAATCTGCTTATGTTTTATTTGATTCGGGTGCGGATAGAAGCTATATGAGTAGAGAATTTTGTGCTAAATTAAGTTGCCCATTGACACCTTTGGATAATAAATTTTTACTCGAATTAGCAAATGGTAAATTAATTTCAGCAGATAATATATGTCAGGATAGAGAAATTAAACTGGGTGATGAAACGTTTAAGATTGATTTAATACCAGTCGAGTTAGGGAGTTTTGATGTAATAAATGGCATGGACTGGTTGAAAAAGGTGAGAACAGAGGTCGTTTGTTACAAAAATGTGATTCGCATTATGCGTGAATAAGGAAAACCTTTAATGGTGTACGGAGAAAAGAACAACGCGAAATTAAATCTTATTAGTAGTTTGAAGGCGCAAAAACTAATAAGAAAATGGTGTTACGTCATTCTAGCACACATCGAGGAAGTTAAACCTGAAGAAAAGAACATCAGTGATGTTCCCGTCGAAAAAGAATTTCCCAATGTATTTTCGAAAGAATTACCGGGATTACCCCCACATCGATCCGTTAAATTTCAAATAGACCTTATACCAGGAGCTGCACCAATAGCTCGTGCTCAAATCAACGAATTATTTGATCAACTACAAGGCTCGTCGATTTATTCGAAGATCGATTTACATTCTGGATATCATCAAATACGGGTGAAGGAGGATGATATTCCAAAGACTGCTTTTAGGACGCGTTACGGTCATTACGAGTTTATGGTTGTCAAAACCCGACCTTAACCATAAGGACGAATACAATAACATATGATTTCATCGCGACATTTTTCAAAAACTGCATTCGTTTTTACAATACAAACCATAGCTTTTATTACAAATACAAGGTTTAAACAACTTAATAATGATTATCGTTTAGCGATAATCTTAGACTTACAAACTTTACATGTGATAATAACAATACGACTTCCAACATATTTTACATTACAAATTCTCCGATATGCAGTTTTATTTTTGACACAAATATGCATACTCAAGATCTTGCTTAAATTCAACATGTTGCAGTGGAAGCTTTTAGTTATCACCTGAGAATAAACATGCTTAAAATGTCAACATAAAGTTGGTGAGATATAGGTTTAATGCCGGCAGTGTTATAAATATAGACCACAAGATTTCATATATAAACGTTTTAATAAAAAATATTCTAAGTTGTTGAGCACTTGATAACCATACTTAACATTTAATCAACGTCGCATATTCCCTTTATTATGAAATCTTACTACACCGTACCAAGTGTAGTCACCGAAATGAAGTACTGTGCAACCGTTGAATACTGGTCGTCCAGTCCAGTTGGGGTTGTCAGGCCCGATACATCTATCAACAGGATTCGCGTTTACAATACCTCATGTAAATAGTAGTTACCAAGTTACAGGGAAATATGCCAGTGGTACAACTCAACGTAGAATATATATTTTTAATCACTTGTGTCCATAGCGTAAATCATAAAATGCATGTATTCTCATCCCGAAATATTTAGAGTTTAAAAGTGGGACTATATACTCACTTTTGCCTTGAAGGTAATAAACACGACTTGGTCTCCGATTGATATCACGAACCTAACCATATATATAATATATCAACATATTTTCTTTTTAAGTAATCGTTACATATATATATATATATATATATATATATATATATATATATATATATATATATATATATATATATATATATATATATATAATACTTTTAATATTTTCTTAGTCCGTAGTTAGCAGTCCGATGTTAGTGGTCCACAATTAGTTGCACAATAAAATAAATAAAGATCCCATCGTATTCGTATTGATCAGAATTAATCTCGACCCATGGTACCATGTTGTCAAATGACGTGTTGCGTACATAAAGTATCGTGTTGTCAAATGACGTGTTGCGTACAATCATGAGGTCTTATGATTAATCTTCTCGTGTTGTTTACGGGTGGTCCTGAAATATATAAAATCAAATCATAAGTAATTATATATAAAATATCATATTAATTAGAAAAGATATGATTAATTTACTTTTTCTCCAAATATTTTCGTAGCTAAACTAGCTTCGGATACCCAATCTTGTTTTAGTCGTAGTTTCTTCATTACAACTCCGTTTTTGTTGGTTCAAATTGCCACTTCCTTGGATCGAGTCAAATTTTAAGAATATGAACTGAAAATATCTTAGTTTGTATTCCAAATCACAGGTTATAGGTCAAACTTTGGTGAAACTTATGAAAGTGATCATTTTCCATCATAAAAACAACATTTAATGATCATTTTTCTAAAAATACTTACAATTTGAGTTAAACCATGAAATTTTTATGTGTTAACATATTCATAAGAAATATCATTTTTCCAGAACATGAACTTCCAATTCAAAGTTCAAGATGGTTTTTAATTATCCAACCCAAAACAGCCCCCGGTTGCACTCCGACGACGTAGATTCAGTTTTTAAGGTGCTCTTTGTAAAACCAAGTTATATCTTGTTAAGTTAGCATATCATTATGATATATTAAAGGTATTGAAGTGTTTTAAAAGTTAAGTTAGAGGGATCTATTTAGTTTGCAAACAAGTTTGAAATCATTCAAACTATGTTCTTGTTGTTAAAATTTTACAACATAAAATAAGATAGCTATATAATTATGAATCGAACAAGATTATGAACAAGGTTACTACCTCAAGTTACTTGGACAAAGTTACTGTAAAAAATAAGGAAAATCCTATAACCAAAAGAGTGGTGAAGTGGGATTGAAAGATTGGAAGTAAACTTGTATTCTTGGAAGGATTATTGAAGTGTTCTTGTAAGGAATTTATTATGATGATTAAGGCTTGTTTTTGAAGCTTGATCTTCATGGTTATTTGCTGAGATTGTGAAGAAAACTTAAGGTTCCTAAGAGTGTGTTTTTGGTTAGAGAAATAGGTAGTAAAAATTGAAGATGGATGGTGTATATATGGTGGTGATGGAGTGATTTAATGGGGAACAAAAACAAAATTTTGTGTTGTAATCTTGTGTAATTAGTCAACTAACTTCCAAATTCTAATTACCTCTTATCTAGGGCAGTATTTAAGGTGATTAGGATGTTGATTTGATATGTATATACTAATAGTAAATACGTATAGAAGCTGGGTATGATACGGGTACATATACTCTAGATATACTTGTAGAAATCTTGAGAAAACGGAACTAGAATTCAAATATAACTATCTTTTGTAAATATACTTATATTGTTTTATGTATAAAAGCCCTTTAAAAGTGATTAAATACATATCTATACGATACATGTATAAGCATTATAAGTTTTAAGTATTTATGTCAAAGAACGTTACGTATAGTTATCGTTTTGAAAACTTAAGTTAGTAGTTTCAAACTTAAGTTACTAGTTTCAAACTATACTTATAACTCATTGTTATTAGTACATAATGATATGTTAAACCATCCTTAGTTCATGTTAAATATATATAAATACATATATATACACAAACGTATAATTATCATATGTTATATAGTTCGTGATATCATCGGTCAAATTGGATGGTCAAATGTTGTGTAAAACTCTTTTCAAAAACACAAGCCTCAACAATTTGGATTGCTTATCATGTTGGTAAGGTTTAATTTATGTAAATATTAATCTCATAAGTATAAAATGATCGGAAAAATCTGGGTCGTTACAATGGTTATGCCGTTTGCGTTGACTAACGCACCAACTATGTTCATGGACCTCATGAACTGAGTGTGTGGACCATACCTTGACAAGTTTGTCATTATTTTCATCCATGACATACTTATTTACTCAAAGAATGACCAAGAGCATGAAGAACACTTGAGAAAAGTGCTAGAGTTATTAAGGAGAGAAAAACTGTACGCTAAGTTTTCAAAGTGTGCATTTTGGTTGGAAGAAGTTCAATTCCTCGGTCACATAGTGAACAAAGAAGGTATTCAGGTGGATCCAGCAAAGTTTGAAACCGTTGAAAAGTGGGAAACTCCGAAAACTCCGAAGCATATACGCCAATTTTTAGGACTAGCTGGTTACTATAGAAGGTTCATCCAAGACTTTTCCATAATAGCAAAACCCTTGACTGCATTAACGCATAAAGGGAAGAAATTTGAATGGAAGGATGAACAAGAAAAAGTGTTTCAGTTATAGAAGAAAAAGTTAACTACGGCACCTATATTGTCATTACCTGAAGGGAATGATGATTTTGTGATATATTGTGACACCTCAAAGCAAGGTCTCGGTTGTGTATTAATGCAACGACCAAAAGTAATTGCTTATGCGTCTAGACAATTGAAGATTCACGAACAGAATTATACAACGCATGATTTGGAATTAGGCGCGGTTGTTTTTTCATTAAAGACTTGGAGGCACTACTTATACGGGGTCAAAAGTATTATATATACCGACCACAAAAGTCTTCAACACATATTTAATTAGAAACAACTGAATATGAGGCAGCGTAGGTGGATTGAATTATTGAATGATTACGACTTTGAGATTCGTTACCACCCGGGGAAGGCAAATGTGGTAGCTGATGCCTTGAGTAGAAAGGACAGAGAACCCATTCGAGTAAAAGCTATGAATATAATGATTCACACTAACCTTACTACTCAAATAAAGGAGGTGCAACAAGGAGTTTTAAAAGAGGGAAATTTAAAGGATGAAATACCCAAAGGATCGGAGAAGCATCTTAATATTCGGGAAGACAGAACCCGGTATAAGGCTGAGAGAATTTGGGTACCAAAATTTAGAG
This sequence comes from Rutidosis leptorrhynchoides, assembly GCF_046630445.1. Classification (NCBI taxonomy): domain Eukaryota; kingdom Viridiplantae; phylum Streptophyta; class Magnoliopsida; order Asterales; family Asteraceae; genus Rutidosis; species Rutidosis leptorrhynchoides. Next base: position 304,292,436 of record NC_092342.1, read on the forward strand.
ATATGAGAGAAATGGTATTTAGAGAAGCTTATAAAACCAGATACTCAATACATCCTGGAACGGGGAAGATGTACAAGGATCTCAAGAAACATTTTTGGTGGCCAGGTATGAAACCCGATGTTGCTAAATACGTAGGGGAATGTTTGACGTGTTCTAAGGTCAAAGCGGAGCATCAGAAACCATCAGGTCTACTTCAACAACCCGAAATCCCGGAATGGAAATGGGAAAACATTACCATGGATTTCATCACTAAGTTGCCAAGGACTGCAAGTGGTTTTGATACTATTTGGGTAATAGTTGATCGTCTCACCAAATCAGCACACTTCCTGCCAATAAGAGAAGATGACAAGATGGAGAAGTTAGCACGACTGTATTTGAAGGAAGTCATCTCCAGACATGGAATACCAATCTCTATTATCTCTGATAGGGATGGCAGATTTATTTCAAGATTCTGGCAGACATTACAGCAAGCATTAGGAACTCGTCTAGACATAAGTACTACCTATCATTCACAAACTGATGGGCAGAGTGAAAGGACGATACAAACGCTTGAAGACATGCTACGAGCATGTGTTATTGATTTCGGAAACAGTTGGGATCGACATCTATCGTTAGCAGAATTTTCATACAACAATAGCTACCATTCAAGCATTGAGATGGCGCCGTTTGAAGCACTTTATGGTAGAAAGTGCAGGTCTCCGATTTGTTGGAGTGAAGTGGGGGATAGACAGATTACGGGTCCAGAGATAATACAAGAAACTACCGAGAAGATCATCCAAATTCAACAACGATTGAAAACCGCCCAAAGTCGACAAAAGAGCAACGCTGACATTAAAAGAAAAGATATAGAATTTGAAATTGGCGAGATGGTCATGCTTAAAGTTTCACCTTGGAAAGGCGTTGTTCGATTTGGTAAATGAGGGAAACTAAATCCAAGGTATATTGGACCATTCAAGATTATTGAACGTGTCGGACCAGTAGCTTACCGACTTGAGTTACCCCAACAACTCGCAGCTGTACATAACACTTTTCACGTCTTGAATTTGAAGAAATGTTTTGCTAAAGAAGATCTCACTATTCCGTTAGACGAAATTCAAATCAATGAAAAACTTCAATTCATTGAAGAACCCATCGAAATAATGGATCATGAGGTTAAAAGACTTAAGCAAAACAAGATACCAATTGTTAAGGTTCAATGGAATGCTCGTAGAGGACCCGAGTTCACCTGGGAGTGTGAAGATCAGATGAAGAAGAAATACCCGCACCTATTTCCAGAAGATTCGTCAACACCTCCAACTGCTTAAAAATTTCGAGACGAAATTTATTTAACGGGTAGGTACTGTAGTGACCCAAACTTTTCCTTGTTTATATATATTAAATGAAATTTTTATTTACATGATCAAGTGTTTCCAACATGTTAAGCAATTAAACTTGTTAAGACTTGATTAATTGAAATAGGTTTCATATAGACAATTGACCACCCAAGTTAACCGGTGATTCACGAACGTTAAAACTTGTAAAAACTATATGATGACATATATATGATTATATATATAGTTAACATAATATTATGATAAGTAATTATCTCATTAGGTATTTTAACAATGAGTTATATACATAAAATTGAGTTTATTGAATTAAGAAACTCGAAACGATATATATAACGATTATCGTTATAACGTCTTTCTAAATACATATGAATCATATTAAGATATTGATACACTATGTTTAATCATGATAAATTATAAGTAAACATGTCATTAAGTGTATTAACAATGAACTACATATGTAAAAACAAGACTACTAACTTAATGATTTCGAAACGAGACATATATGTAACGATTATCGTTGTAACAACATTTAACTGTATATATATCATAATAAGATATATTAATATATCATAATATCATGATAATGTAATAATTTAATATCTCTTTAGATATAATAAACAATGGGTTAACAACATTTAACAAGATCGTTAACCTAAAGGTTTCAAAATAACATTTACATCTAACGACTAACGATGACTTAACGACTCAGTTAAAATGTATATGCATGTAGTGTTTTATTATGTATTCATAAACTTTTGAAAGACTTCAAGACACTTATCAAAATACTTCTACTTAACAAAAATGCTTACAATTACATCCTCGTTCAGTTTCATCAACAATTCTACTCGTATGCACCCGTATTCGTACTCGTACAATACACAGCTTTTAGACGTATGTACTATTAGTATATACACTCTAATTATCAGCTCTTAGCATCCCATGTGAGTCACCTAACACATGTGGGAACCATCATTTGGCAACTAGCATGAAATATCTCATAAAATTACAAAAATATGAGTAATCATTCATGACTTATTTACATGAAAACAAAATTACACATCCTTTATATCTAATCCATATACCAACGACCAAAAACTCCTACAAACACTTTCATTCTTCAATTTTCTTCATCTAAGTGATCTCCCTCAAGTTCTATCTTCAAGTTCTAAGTGTTCTTCATAAATTCTATAAGTTCTAGTTTCATAAAATCAAGAATACTTCCAAGTTTGCTAGCTTACTTCCAATCTTGTAAAGTGATCATCCAACCTCAAGAAATCTTTCTTATTTACAGTAAGATATCTTTCTAATACAAGGTAATACTCATATTCAAACTTTGGTTCAATTTCTATAACTATAACAATCTTATTTCGAGTTATGATCTTTCTTGAATTTGTTTTCGTGTCATGATTCTGCTTCAAGAACTTTCAAGCCATTCAAGGATCCTTTGAAGCTAGATCCATTTGTCTATTTTCCAGTAGGTTTATCCACAAAACATGAGGTAGTAATGATGTTATTAACATCATTCGATTCATACATATAAAGCTATCTTATTCGAAGGTTTAAACTTGAAATCACTAGAACATAGTTTAGTTAATTCTAAACTTGTTCGCAAACAAAAGTTAATCCTTCTAACTTGACTTTTAAAATCAACTAAATACATGTTCTATATCTATATGATATGCTAACTTAATGATTTAAAACCAGAAAACACGAAAAACACCGTAAAATCGGATATACGCCGCTGTAGTAACACCGCGGGCTGTTTTGGGTTAGTTAATTAAAAACTATGATAAACTTTGATTTAAAAGTTGTTCTTCTGGGAAAATGAATTTTCTTATGAACATGAAACTATATCCAAAAATCATGGTTAAACTCAAAGTGGAAGTATGTTTTCCAAAATGGTCATCTAGACGTCGTTCTTTCGACTGAAATAACTACCTTTACAAAAACGACTTGTAACCTATAATTCCGACTATAAACCAATACTTTTTCTGTTTAGATTCATAAAATATATTTCAATATGAAACCATAACAATTTGATTCACTTAAAACGGATTTAAAACGAAGAAGTTATGGGTAAAACAAGATTGGATATTTTTTGATTGTTGTAGCTACGGAAAATATTGTAACAATTCTATACAAATCATATCCTAGCTAACTTATATTGTATTATACATGTATTCTAATATATTATGTAATCTTGGGATACCATAGACACGTATGCAAATGTTTTGACATATCATATCGACCCATCTATATATATTATTTGGAACAACCATAGACACTCTATATGCAGTAATGTTGGAGTTAGCTATACAGGGTTAAGGTTGATTCCAAAAATATATATAGTATGATTTGTGATGTAGCCTGAGACGTGTATACACTGGGTCGTGGATTGATACAAGATAATATATATCGATTTATTTCTGTACATCTAATTATGGACAACTAGTTGTAGGTTACTAACAAGGACAGCTAACTTAATAAACTTAAAATAGTAAAACTAATTAAAAATGTAATATATTTTGAACATACTTTGATATATATGTACATATTTATTATAGGTTCGTGAATCGACCAGTGGCCAAGTCTTACTTCCCGACGAAGTAAAAATCTGTGAAAGTGAGTTATAGTCCCACTTTTAAAATCTAATATTTTGGGATGAGAATACATGCAGTTTTATAAATATTTTACGAAATAGACACAAGTAAATGAAACTACATTATATGGGTGAATGATCGAAGCCGAATATGCCCCTTTTGCTTTGTAGCCTAAGAATTAGTAAACCGATCTACTAATTGACGCGAATCCTAAAGATAGAAAAATTGGGCCTAACGAACCCCATCCAAAGTACCGGATGCTTTAGTACTTCGAATTTGTTTTTATCATGTCCGAAGGATTTTCCGGAATGATAGGGAATTTTCTTATATGCATCTTGTTAATGTCGGTTACCAGGTGTTCACCATATGAATGATTTTTATCTCTATGTATGGGATGTATATTGAAATATGAAATCTTGTGGTCTATTATTATGATTTGATAATATATAGGTTAAACCTATAACTCACCAACATTTTTGTTGACGTTTTAAGCATGTTTATTCTCAGGTAATTATTAAGAGCTTCCGCTGTTGCATACTAAAATAAGGACAAGATTTGGAGTCCATGCTTGTATGATATTATGTAAAAACTGCATTCAAGAAACTTATTTTTGATGTTATATATTCTTATTGTAAACCATTATGTAATGGTCGTGTGTACACGGTATATTTTAGATTATCATTAGTTGATAATCTACGTAATGCTTTTTAAACCTTTATAGATAATATAAAGGTTATAGTTGTTTTAAAAATGAATGCAGTCTTTGAAAAACGTCTTATATAGAGGTCAAAACCTCGCAACGAAATCAATTAATATGGAACGTTTATAATCAATATGAACGGGACATTTCAGACATTACTTGATCTCAAGTGTGGGGTGGGGGATATAAAATCTCTAGGGTTGGTTGTTAATGGAATCATCATCATATTAGTTTTGATTTAAAAAGACTTGACGTTTCACGGGTTTTGGTCGTAAAAAAAAATGAAAAAATTAGGGGTAAAAAAAAAATAGAAAAGTTAGTTTTTTTTTTTAAAAAAAAAAGTAGAAAAACAATTGAAAATTCAGCCAAAACCTTAATTATGAAAATTGGTTTGGTATTTTATGGCATATTTCGTGATTTTATAGAAGCCAAAATTGTCCCACATGTTCATTATCTTGGACATGAAATTCTACGAGTTCGGGGAACTCAATAGTAGGTCACCTGTACCAAAACGGGTGTAAACCATGAGAGAGTGGTGATTGCATAGCGTGATTGTGACCGAATCATATGCCAGATCAAAAACTTTTGGTTACTTGGTATAGCAGACTTCCGAAACTATATCATTTTATTATTACATCATTTAATGGTGTGATACTGTGGGAAGAGGAGCCTAGAGCTTCACCAGTGTTGGCCTTTTTAGGAACAATAGCTACGTGTTTGTGTTTGCTTAGACAACACAACCCATAGCCAAAAGCTATGGCACCCAAAGGTTTTTGAGATTTAAACCGAGTGTCAATTGATATAGATTGGAATTCCCGAGTGAGTCAGATCCACTCATTAAGGAAGTAAAGTCTTCTGACCGTTTCACTTGGTACGTATACCTTTTAAGCTGTACCATTTCATTACCCATCATTTCACGATGAGGTACTGTTAGAGGTGAAAGTCTTGAACTTTCGAAACATGTTCATTATTTTGAATGTGAAATCCTACATGAACATAAAAATTCGTACTTAGGTCATCTGCACCAAGGCGGGTGTCAACCATATGAATGGTAATTGGTCGTGTGATCGAAACCAGGCCATGCGCTAGATCAAAAACTTTAACAGGGCGATCCTCATTGTTTCTCCTAACAAGGACAATGTTGCACCCGACCACTTTATTTAACCACACAGGATGTATCCATTCCATACTAAAGGGAGTCAAGTCTCCCGAACGACACACTTGCTGATTTGTTTCAGAAGTTGTAGTCCAGACCAGTTGTAGGGTGACGAAAAATCTTGAGAAGTCATTGCTAAAATCGACTGGAAATCTACCAGGCCTCAACGTCAAACAGGGAAACTGGTAGTCAAAGCTTATCTCAATGAGGGAGATTTGCTAGCCAAATGGGAAGCGCACCATGATACACAAAATGTCAGTGATTGATCAGATTCCCAGTGGATAACCTCCGGAAAGGTAAGATATCAGCTTTTAAGCCTGATAAACCTCAATCTTTATGGTTGACTTAACGAATTAGATGATTACCTCATGATTATCGATGATATCTGGACGTAATGTGTACCCTCCTAAGCACATTATTTTCTTACTAACATCTCACGATGTTAGGTACTGTGGGAGGCACTGGCTTGACCAATTGCGGGGTAGCCCGTGCGTTTATTTTGGCCCATGCGTTCGATTGTCATATTTTTGGTGTTTGGCTCCCACTTGATTCCTGGTTCCTTTGAAGACTTACATTATGGTTCGAGATTCTTTGCCTCATTTTATTTGGTACGCTATTCAAGACTTTAATTAGCTACTTTGTTCATATTTGATTGCTTGAGGATTTTGAAGTTAATTTCAGGGGAATGCAAGTGGGAGGTATGGTTGGTATTTACTCCAAATCGTGCCCATGCTAGACGATGGTTTGTTGATTGTTCGTTTGGTTCTACATATACTTTTGAAGATGTTACTTTATGGTAGAACATTATTATCGAGTTTAATTGCTTGAGGATAAGCAAAACTCTAGTGTGGGGTTGTTTGATATCGCATATTTCATACGTGTTTTCCTTAGCGATATCGGGCACATTTTGGTCCTTTTGGATCGATTTGGTGTTATATAGATAAGTGTTGTGAAAGTTCGAGTTCTAAGACCAAGGAGATGAATTTTGAAGATATTTGATGGTTTTAATGATTTTCTATGGAAACGAGTGAAAGAGGTTGGTTCGATTCAAGTTTGGACGAATATTAGTGAGTTTTAAGCTCGAAATCAGCAAAAGAGGCCTGGAGCGCCGCTCAAAAAGGTGCAGCGCCGCTCCAGCAGGCTGGAAAATCAAGTCGAGAGCTTTCAAAAGGCCAGAAATCAGGAATACAGCATATCGAGTGCCTTAAGTCGAAAGGAAAGAGCGGTGCCTCTTCGTGTCCGAGCTTTAAACATCACCATTCACACCAACCTCAATAGTCAAATTTGTGTAGCCCAAGACGAGGCTCTCAAGGATGAAAACATCTCTTTCGAATACTTGAACGTCCTCACCTCTCGATTCAAAGTTAAAGAAACCGGACTTCGATATTTCGCCGGAAGAATTTTGGTACCTAGTTATGGGGACCTACGAAGCCTTATTTTAGACGAAGCCCATAAGTCAAGATATTCGATTCACCTTGGTGCCAATAAGATGTACCACGACCTCAAGGAACAATATTGTTGGCCGAACATTAAAATGGACGTCGCTACTTATGTTGGAAAATGCCTAACTTCCTCTAAAGTCAAATCCGAACATCAAAGACCGTCCGGACTACTTCAACAACCAAAAATCCCGCAATGGAAGTGGGAAAGGATAACAATGGATTTTATCTCCAAACTACCAAAGACGGTGGGTGGTTATGATACTATTTGGGTTATTGTTGACCGTCTCACCAAATCCGCGCACTTCCTAGCCATGAAGGAAACCGACAAAATGGAGAAACTTGCATAACTTTACATTAAAGAGATCGTCGCCCGTCACGGTGTACCCTTATCGATTATTTCCGACCGAGATGGCCGTTTTGTTTCTAGATTTTAGCGTACTTTACAAGAAGCATTGGGAACGCATTTAGACATGAGCACTTGATGTGTGCGAGGTGGTGTATAAAATAGTTATAATTTTTACAAGGAAATACTATTAAATACGATACAATTTTACACAAGTGATTTATTTATTTATAGAGTGGATATACCTAAACCTTACTACAACACTTATAGGCAGTGTACCTAATCGTACAGTAGTGTAGTTTTTAGTAAGTCCGGTTCGTTCCACAGGGATCTTTTAAACAAGCTTAACGCTATATTTTTAAAAACTATATTTGTAAAAATATAAAAATATATATAAGTAATATTATTATTATAAAAGGGGGGTTTTTACCGTTTAATGACCGGTTTGTCGATTTTAAAACTTAAGTCGCAGTTAAAACCTAATGGAAAATATTAAAAATAAATATAACTTAATTTAAAGCGTAAATTAAATAACGAAAATAAAATTGCGATAATTAAAGAGTACGATAATTAAAAGTGCAATTAAATACAATGACAATAAATAAAAATGCGATAATTAAAAGTGCAATTAAATATGAAATATATAAATTATGCTTATTTAAACTTCCGTAATCATGATGTTTGACGTGTTGATTTTAGTTTATTCCCATGGGTTAATTGTCCTTTGTCCTGGATTATTCGATATGTCCATACGAATTTATCCATAATAGTCCATCAGTCATAATCATAAAGTGCGAAAGTCTTCGTCAAATTATTCTTATTCTCGAAGTCAAATATTCCAACTAATTGGGGATTCGAATTGTAACAAGGTCTTAATACTTTGTTTAATGAATACACCAGGTTATCGACTGCGTGTAAACCAAGGTTTTACTACTTTGTTAACAATTACACCAATTACCCTTGAATGTAATCCACCCCTGTTTCAACAAGTCTATTAACTATTAATCCAGTTCCGTGTCCGATAAAATGAACAATTATTGGTATTTATAGATATCCCGCCCACCGTGCCCAGTCAAGCGTATGTGGTTATATATAAATACGTCAAATTATAAGTCTATATATTAAATCAACGAGGTATCATTTAGTTAATATAAAACCCATTAATAGCCCATAGTCTAATTTCTACAAGTGTCGCTCTTTTATCCAAACCCCAATTATGGTATAAAGCCCAATTACCCAATTTTAATATTTAGTCCAACATCACGATTACTTCAGCATTAAATAAGCATAATAATAACTTAGCTACGGGACATTAAATTAAAAAGGTTGAACATAACTTACAATGATTAAAAATAGCGTAGCGTTACACGGACAGAATTTCGACTTACACCCTTACAACATTCGCTAACATACCCTTATTATTAAAATTAAAATTAAAATTAAAATTATAATTAATATATATATATATATATATATATATATATATATATATATATATATATATATATATATATATATATATATATACGTATGAGAGAAAGGAAAGAAAAAGATGGATATATTTGCTCAAGACTGCGAAATTTATAGATATGGCCTGTCACCTACTACCATGCGATCGCATGGAAAATGTACTTCCAGGCCATGCGATCGCATGGCCACTTTTTTCAGCTCACAAGAGTTTGTTTCTTTCTTTGCCGACGTTTATAATATATAATATAATATATATATTAATTTTAAGAATTAATTATATATTATATTATATTCATGTGCATAGTTGACTTGTAATTTTTAGTCCGTTGCGTCGAGCGTTGAGAGTTGACTCTGGTCCCGGTTCCGGTTTTTCGAACGTCCTTGCGTACAATTTAATATCTTGTACTTTGAGTTTCGTATCTTGTACTCTTGTAATTTTAAGACTTTTCTCATCAATAATTGGAACCACTTTGATTGTATTTTGTACTTTTGAGCTTTTTGGTCGTTTGCGTCTTCAATTCGTCGAATCTGTCTTTTGTCTTCACCTTTTATTATTTAAACGAATATCACTTGTAAATAGAACAATTGCAACTAAAAGCTTGTCTTTCTTGAGGGATAATGCTATGAAATATATGTTCGTTTTTAGCATTATCAAATATTCCCACACTTGAGCGTTGCTTGTCCTCAAGCAATATAGTCTTGAAATAAAAATACTAGAATCACTTCTTTATTCTTCACACTTTGTACATCAGTGATTTCTATACGGCGGTATGAACAATGGTAGTAACGATGTGGTTTACAGTCCCACATGACTATAAAATTTAGATCCCTTAAGGAAATTGAATCTTTATGAAAACATTTGATCTTTTGAAAATTAAATCTAGCTTTTACCCTAGATAAGTTTTCCGGAATAACTCTTCACCGGTGTTGCAAAATGTTTTTGTGGGTTTGGTGGGTTTCAGATTTGAAAATTTTAGCTCAAAACTTGCAGTTTTGTGTCACCTATTTGCTAACCTTGTATTGGGAAAGCAACACATCCAGTATACTTGCTCCGTATATTACCTTTCGGTAAACTACCATCCGGTTGTAAAGGAAAGCGTTGAACAAGTAACTGTTAAGGCAATGTCCCCTGACATGCTTTTAATTATGGTCTATAACGTGTCGGATGCAATTACTATCCTTTGTAGGAGCAATAGTAAGGCTCACCCTTTAGTTTTTCGGTCTGGCACAAGGTCATGTCTTCGACCATGCTATGCAGCCACCGTTCTTACGGTTGACACCTGATTTGGTTCAGGTGACCTAATGAATTCTCGGTGAATTCCTAGGATTTTACGTTCAATGATAATGAACGCATTGAAAATGGGTTTTCAAAAAACAAATCGGTTTGTAATTTGATCAAAATATTTTCTCGTTCAAGCTCGAGTTTAGATATCATCGAATTCCATGAGTTTGTAATTCTCAATCTTTAAGATCAATCTCTAGGATTGAGTAATATCAGGCTTAAAAGCTGATTTTTGATCTTTTAAGGAGATTATCCTTTCTGGGGATCTGATTCATTAGTCTTATCAAGCTAATTTGCACGGCGCCCTCCCCATTTTACGAGACAGCTCCTCTCATGGTTAGGATAAGTCTGACCACTTGGCGACCTTGCTTGATGCTGAGGTCCGTGGATTTCCAGCTGATTTTCGAGAAAACTTTTCAAGGTTTTTCGTAGACTCTACAACTGGTCTGGACGACAATTTCCTGACCTAAATCAAGAAGCGCGTGTCTTTTTCGGAAGACTTTACTTCCTTTTAATGATGGAATTGATTCATCGTGTAGATCCATCTTTCTTTCAAATATCTTACAATTTACCGGGTAAAATGGTTAATTTTGTCCAAAACAAAAGTATCTTCAATTATTTGTACAAAAATATGTGATATATGTTTTTAAATAACTTGATAAATTTTTCCCACACTTGTCTTTTATTTCCCTTTCTTTGCCTTTTTATTTCCTCTATTCCATTTTAAATGAATTCTAACATTTTGGGTTGTTTCTCAATTTATGTCCTTTCCGAGGTAACAATAATTTCGGTGTTAACACCTAGTTTTATCGTTCAAAAATATGTATAAACATGATTTTGAGTTCATTTAATTGAAAATTTTGAAAGTTTTTACTAGAATTGGGTAGTCAGTATATAAGACTAGGGCTGTTCTTTATTATCAGAGAGCACTAGATTCTAATACAACTACTGCGTTACTAGTATTTCTAATGGTAACCAAGTGTTTTAAGTTAAAAATTTTAAAAATCCGAAAGAATTTAACCCCTTCCCACACTTAAGATCTTGCAATGCCCTCATTTGCAAGAAATCAGTAACAATTTAAATTATTGAGGGTCATTAGAGTAGAAAAATGATTAAATTTTACCAAAGTTTTCAAACATATTCGCGTTTGTTTGTTTTTTTTTTAAATGTTTTTGGCATACTTTAGATCAATAGGATTAAAAATAATGATAATAAAATTTCTCATCATGCCCTCGGGTAAAGCAATTTCGGTTCAACGACCTAGTCTTCAACTCACGACGAATTTTAAATGTCAAATTTTAACTTAGTGAAACAAAGTAAATTTTTGTTTTTAAATTCACACCAAACTAATATTTAAAATGAATAAAATTAAAAATTATTATAAATATCATTAATATTTTTAGTTTTATAAACTTATATTGAAAATATTAATTTTTAAAATATTTACAAACTTAATTATATCAATTTTATAAAAATTTATAATATTAATTTAATATTTATATATTAATTTTAAAAATAAGTTAAAAATAAAATTAAAAATCTTTTTGGTCTTTTATCCCACTTTAATCAATCAAATATTATCAAAAATATACGCCCCTCTTTTCGGTAAAGTAATTTCGGCTATATTACCTAGTTTTACTCCTGACGAATTTTTGAAATATTTTGGGTTGATTGATTAAAGATATTTATACCTTAAGAATAAACGGTAAATTTCGCAGTGATGTAATAAATTTTTGTATGATATCAATAAAAACCAAATTTTATTGAATACCAATTTAATACTTTATAGCGAACGATTTAGCGTTTATTATTAAAAGGTTAAAAATAATAAAAATAAAAATAAAAAAACTGTACATACTTACCTGTGAGATAGAATTCTCAGTGACCTGCTTTAGCCCACTCATAAGATAGTCGGACTAATTGGTTTTCCATAGCTACATAGGCGTAACCTCGAGCATTCAACGTTTTTTCTTCGAAACATATGAACGGTCCATCTCTGCATAAAGTAACGAATTCGGTATTGGAATATGTCTGATTCGTCGAGCATTTTCCTTCGTGTGACCATTTTCCGCATTTATGACATCTTTCAAGGTGTCGTGCTCTTCTTTTCGCTGCGGATTTTGATTTTCCTTTACTAAAATGTAACTTATTATTTTCGTTCCTGGATTCTTTTCTTACTCCGTCCAATTTGCCTCTGATTAATGATACCAATTCACTTGGAAGGGTGTCATTATTACGTTTAGTGATCAAAGCGTGTAGCATTATACCTTGGTTTAATTCACAGGAAGTCTTCATCTCGTAAAACCTCAAAAAAATAAAAATTCAGAATGGGGGGAGAAGACTAGTTCTTTAGGGTCTGCTAGGGAAAGACCATTCGGAATCCATTCTCGAGAACTACACGAAAACAGAATATCTAACTCTAACAGAAATACATATTACCCTAAAAAGATTCGAACTTCCCCACACTTAGTTAGCTGTGGTGTCGAAATTATGATTAATTTCGTTTTCAACTTCCATCGGATCATGTACGTAATGTTTAACTCTGTGACCATTAACTTTAAATTCAATCCCATTTGAATTTATCAACTCTATTGTTCCGTACGGGAAAACTCTTTTGACTATAAATGGTCCAGACCATCTTGATTTCAATTTTCCAAGAAATAGCTTGAATCGTGAATTGAAAAGAAGAACTCTATCTCCTTCTTTAAATTCTTTTGAACTTCTGATTCTTTTATCATGCCATTTCTTCATTCTTTATTTATAGATTAACGAATTTTCATATGCTTCATGTCTTAATTCTTCTAATTCATTTAATTGGCTTAACCGTAGACGTCCAGCTTCATGTAAATAAAGATTACATGTTTTCAAAGCCCAAAATGCTTTGTGCTCAATTTTTACTTGAAGATGACATGCTTTTCCGTAAACGAGTTTAAAAGGTGTGGTTCCAATTGGAGTTTTGTAGGCTGTTCTAAAAGTCCAGAGTGCATCCTCCAATTTCATGGACCATTCCTTCGGATTTGATCCTACAGTTTTCTCTAGAATACGTTTTAATGCTCGGTTGGTATTTTCAACTTGTCCACTTGTCTGTGGATGATAAGCGGTGGAGATTTTATGAGTTACTCCATATCTTTTAAGAACTTTCTCAAGTTGATTGTTACAAAAATGAGTACCCCGATCACTTATTAAAGCTTTCGGTGTTCCAAACCTTGCAAAAAGACGTTTTAAAAAGTTGACTACAACTCGTGCATCGTTAGTTGGGAGAGCTTGTGCTTCCGCCCATTTAGATACATAATCAATGGCAACGAGAATGTAGAGATTATTATGAGATTTTGGAAATGGAACCATAAAGTCAATACCCCAAATGTCAAATACTTCACATACTTGAATGACATTTTGTGGCATTTCATCACGTTGACTTATTTTTCCGGCCCTTTGACAAGAATCACAGGATTTGCAAAGAAGGTGTGCGCATTGAAAATTGTAGGCCAATAGAATCCAGCATCGTAAACTTTTCTTGCTGTGAGTTGAGGTCCATAATGCCCTCCTGTTTGTTATGTGTGACAATGGTTTAAAATTTGACTGGCTTCCTCCCCGAATACACATCGGCGTATTATTACATCGGGACAACTTTTAAACAAATGTGGATCTTCCCAGAAATAGTGTTTTATATCGCTAAAGAATTTCTTTCGTTTTTGGTACGATAATCCTTTTTCAAGGAATCCACATACTAAATAGTTTGCATAGTCTGCAAACCATGGAATTTCATTATAATCTATCTTCAATAGATATTCATCAGGAAAGTTGTCTTGTATGGCCGATTCATTTAGAACTTCTAATTCGGGATTTTCAAGACGAGAAAGATGATCAGCTGCAAGATTTTCTGCTCCCTTTTTATCTCGGATCTCAATATCGGACTCTTGTAAGAGTAAGATCCAACGGATTAATCTTGGTTTGGCATCTTGTTTCGAAAAGAGGTATCTAAGAGCAGAATGGTCGGTGTAGACCACCGTTTTAGCTAGAACGAGATATGAACGAAATTTGTCAAAAGCAAAAACAATAGCAAGGAGTTCTTTTTTAATAGTTGTGTAATTTGTTTGTGCTCCTTGTAACGTCTTACTAGCATAATAAATAGGTTGAAATCGTTTTTCAATCCTTTGTCCTAAAACGGATCCCATTGCAAAATCACTTGCATCGCACATAAGTTCAAACGGTAGATTCCAATTTGGAGTTATCATGATCGGCGCATTAGTGAGTTTTTCTTTAAGAATATTAAAAGATTTGATGTATTCATCTGAAAAGATGAATGGAGCATCTTTTTCTAGGAGTTTATTCATAGGAGTGGCAATTTTAGAAAAATCCTTTATGAAACGTCGGTAAAAACCGGCATGCCCTAGGAAACTCCTAACTCCTCTAACATTGGTGGGATGTGGAAGTTTAGCAATTATATCTACTTTAGCTCTATCCACTTCAATTCCTTCCTTTGAGATTTTATGTCCAAGAACGATGCCTTCTTTAACCATGAAATGGCATTTCTCCCAATTAAGTACTAGATTTGATTGTTCACATCTAATAAGCATTCGTTCAAGATTAACTAGACATGTTTCAAAAGTATCACCGAAGACTGAAAAGTCATCCATGAAAACTTCCATGCATTCTTCTATCATGTCGTGAAAAATCACCATCATGCACCTTTGAAAGGTTGCAGGGGCGTTGCAAAGTCCAAATGGCATGCGTTTATAAGCAAAAGTACCATAAGGGCACGTGAACGTGGTTTTCTCTTGGTCCTCGGGTGCTATTGGAATTTGAAAATATCCGGAAAAACCATCAAGAAAACAATAGTAACTGTTTCCGGCTAATCTTTCCAACATTTGATCAATGAAAGGTAAGGGAAAGTGATCTTTTCTGGTGGCGTCATTTAATTTTCTATAATCAATACAAACACGCCATCCTGTTACAGTCCTAGTAGGAATAAGCTCATTTTTCTCATTTGTGATGACAGTCATGCCACCCTTCTTAGGTACGCATTGAACTGGGCTTACTCATGGACTATCAAAAATTGGATAAATTAAACCTGCATCAAGCAGTTTAATAATTTCTTTTTTAACAACATCTTGCATATTAGGATTTAGTCTTCGTTGGCGTTGCACATACGTTTTATGACCTTCTTCCATAAGGATTTTAAGTGTGCAATACGAAGGACTTATTCCTTTAATGTCATGAATCTTCCATGCAATAGCTGGTTTATGAGCTTTTAGCACAGAAATGAGTTTAGATTTTTCATTTTCAGTAAGAGAAGACGATATTATTACAGGTAATTCAGATTCACCATGTAAATAAGCGTATTATAAATGGTTTGGAAGTGGCTTTAACTCTAATATCAGTGGTTCTTCTATCGATGATTTGTATCGATATCTGTCTTCTTCTTTTAGCATTTGAATTTCTTCTGTTGTTGGTTCATATCCATTAGCCATAAGTGTAGCTAACATTTCAGCTTCATCAATTTGTTCAGTTCCTTCTCCTAAAGAACATTCTCCTGTTCCTTGTAATTATGGAAATTCTTCTAATAATTCTGCATGTGAATCTATAGTTTGAATATAATAGCATGTATCATCTGCAGATTGCGGTTGTTGCATTGCTCTATCAACAGAAAAGGTAACACTCTCGTCCTCTATACTTAGGGTCAGTTTCTTACCAAACACGTCTATTATTGCTTTAGCTGTGTTTAAGAATTGTCTTCCTAATATGAGAGGAACTAGAGAATCTTCTTCCATGTCCAGAATAACAAAATCTACTGAAAATACTAAAGTACCAACTTTAACTAGCATGTTTTCCATTATCCCTCTAGGATATTTTACTGATCGATCGACTAGTTGTATGCTTATTCATGTTGGTTTCAATTCTCCAAGGTCTAGTTTAGCGTATAGTGAATACGGCATTAAATTTATACTAGCACCTAAATCTGCCAATGCTTCTATTGAACTAAAACATGGAATTGTAAAACTTCCTGGATCAGATAATTTTTCTGGTATCTTATTCAACAGCATTGCAGAACAATTAGCATTCATAGTAACAGTCGAGAGTTCTTCCATTTTCTTTCTATTTGTGATTAGATCTTTCAAGAATTTAGCATATCTAGGCATTCCTGAAATCACATCAATGAAAGGAAGATTGACATTTATTTGTTTAAACATATCCAAGAATTTGGATTGCTCGGCTTCAAGTCTTTCTTTTCTCATTTTACTCGGGTAAGGAAGTGGTGGTTGGTATGGTTTAACAAAAGGTTTAGCTTTAACTGTGTTATCTTCATTAACCTTTTCAACTACCGGTTCTTTTTCCTTATCTTGTTCAGGTTGTGGTTCTTGTGGAGTAGGAATAGCGTCATAAGAAATTACAGGCATTTCAGGTGGTTTAAGTGTAATACCACTTCTTGTGGTAATGGCTTTAGCTGTTTCATTCCGGGGGTTAGCATTAGTATCACTAGGTAGACTTCCTGGTTTTCTTTCACCTATTAACCTTACTAGGTTGCTTACTTCTTGTTCCAGATTTTGAATAGAAGCTTGTTGATTTCTAAATGCTTGAGCATTTTGTTCATTGGTTTGTTTCTGAGATGTGAAAAATTAAGTTTGAGATTCAACTAGCTTCGACATCATATCTTCTAAATTTGGCTTTTTATCATCGGTTTGTGGTGGTTTGTTTTGAAAAATAGGTCTTTGCTGATTGTAAGTATTGTTGGATACTTGTTGATTGCTTGGACCTTGTTGGTTGTTGTATGGAACATTTCGGTTATAATTCTGGTTTTGATTGTAGATTGGTCTTAGCGGTTGATAATTATTCTGATAATTATTTCCAGGCCTTTGGTTTATGTATGAAACATTCTCTCTTTATTCCATTGTTAGTTCAATACTGAGACAATCTTTTGTCAAATGTGGTCCTCCACACTGCTCACAACTAATTCGTATTGAGTGAATATCCTTAGTCATCTTTTCCATTCGTCTCTCGACAGCATCTATCTTTGCAGAAATGGAATCTAAGTCATGGCTAGAATCGGCTCTAGCTGCTTTAGATGATCTAACGATATCTTTTTCTTGGTGCCACTCATGTGAGTGGGAAGCAGTGTTATCAATAATTTTATAAGCATCAGTTGCGGTTTTCTTCATAATGGAACCACCAGCTGCTATATCGATGTCTTTTCTTGTAGTGATGTCACATCATTGGTAGAATATTTGTACTATTTGACAAGTGTCTAAACCATGTTGCGGACATCCTCTTAATAACTTTCCAAATCTTGTCCACGCCTCATAAAGAGTTTCATTTAACTTTCCGAAGTAGGCGACACACAAATCACTGGACCCGAACTCATTCATGAAACAACCGAGAAGATCGTTCAAATCCAAGATAGGCTTAGGACGGCCCGAAGTCGTCAAAAGAGCTATACCGACACATGACGCAACGACCTTGAATTTCAAGTCGGTGATCGCGTAATGTTAAAAGTCGCACCTTGGAAAGGTGTAATCCGTTTCGGGAAACGCGGGAAGCTAAATCCATGGTATATTAGTCCTTTCAAAATCTTGGAGCGTGTTGGGACCGTTGCTTATCGTTTAGATCTTCCACCTCAACTGAGCTCCGTTCATCCTACTTTCCATGTATCGAACTTGAAGAAGTGTTTTGCCGAACCCGAACTCGTCATCCCTCTTGAGGAACTTAATATTGATGACAAACTCCACTTTGTGGAAGAACCGGTTGAAATTGTGGACACCTCCGTCAAGACGCTAAAACAAAGTAGAAATCCGATCGTTAAGGTCCGTTGGAATGCCAAAAGGGGACACGAGTTTACTTGGGAAATACAAGATCAAATACAAAAGAAATACCCTCATTTATTTGTGGATTCGGAAACGCAAGATCTCGAGGAAGAAACAACGACTACTACGCCTACTTAAATTTCGGGACGAAATTTCTTTTAAGGAGTAGGTAATGTAACATCCCGCCTTTTTCCGTTTACTTTCCGTTTAACTATTTTATAGTCCGTTAAATATTTATAACATCTCCCGTTGATACGCGTTTTAAATTATCTCGTTTAGGTAATTCACACCCCCGATTCAAACTTGAGGGACCAATGTTGCCAAATGACCAAAGTTTTGACTAGGTCAAAGTGGTCAACACCCACCTCCTCCATTCATTATCTTTTCCATTTTCCATTTTTTCTAAATACTTTCAACTTATTCTCTCAAACACCAATTCAAAGATTCATCATCCATTTTCAATCAAACATCAAAACAAATTACATATTTAGAATCCTTGCATCTTCCTCTTCGAATCCATACCAATTAGTTCTCATTTGGGGAACTTTCTAAAATCACTAGATTTTGTGTTCTTGATGATTTTTACTTATAAAAGTATTAATTAGTGTCTATGGCTCAAGTCTAACATGAATATGTGATTTATATGTTCGATCTCGTTATTTTAAGCAACTAGCATGAACTTGAATTTTGGTGTATTTGATTTGGTGATTTTGGTTGCTTGAATGTTGTTAAATGTTATAAGTGCATGTTTTAATTGTGTTACTAGTATCACTAGCCTCAATTTGATGTGTAGGTTGCTTTAGAAAACGTCATAAACTTGATTATTGATTTTGGTGATGTTGGTTAGGGTTTGATAGACCTAAATGCGAACATTTGATGTATTGAATGCCATGAATTGTTGTTGGTAAGTTGTTAGTTGAATTATATACTTGATTACCTATGAAACAGCGTATCATATGTGTGCATTTAATTCCCGAATCATAAATGTGCATTTATGAACTTGGAAGTATTCATGATGAACATTAAATGAGCATTCAACTTGAATTTTGATTTTTGTAAATGATATTTTTAATTAATGAAAGGTGTTTAGTTGCATTCCTCGTTAAATTACCTTTCCAACGATGTATGGTATACGTTTTAAGTGTTTACGGTTTGCGATTTGTGCTTAATTGAAGTTTGGTTTAGACTTGAACAATTGAAACTGGCCAGGCACCAGTTCACGTTGATTGCCGCGGCGCGACAATCCTTGGTCGCGGCGCGACATAAACCGCATTCAGGGACTGACCTACATGGTCAAATTTTGAAAAATGTTTGCTATGCTACGCACCTCCGATTCACATGTAACTTGTTCTAACATGCTTATATATGATTAAAAACCTCAGAAAAATAGTTCGAGACCCGACCCGAACGTGCTGACTTTTTCGTTGACTTTGACTTGACCAAAGTTGACTTTTGTCCAAACTTAACCAAATACTTATGCAACCATTCTAACATGTTTTTATACTTGTACCTTGCATGAAACTTGACAATTTGATTCACATGCTATAATAATCGAGTCAAAACGAGCCATAGGACTAATTGAACACTTTAACTAATCGTGTTTACCATTATTAATACGACCTACTTGTTTAGGTCAAGACTAGCATTCGTCCTTGCATACGTTTACTTGTGAAGTACTTTTATACGCTTGCACTCAAGGTGCGATCATAGTCCCATTTTTACACTTTTGAACTTACATTTGGGATGAGAAAACATAAACGTTTCTTTTTACTAAGTGAACACAAGTACAGGAAAACAAACATTCTACATACGAGTTTGAACAAAAATCCTAAATTCGATTATCATTAGTTACACTTGCCGGGTGTAAGCGAGAACTTATGTTATATGGCCATATGGGTTTGACAAACCCTCATTTGGACGGTTCGCTACCGTTATTCGGATGAAATATATTTTCGAGAAAAAGTGTATGTTTTAACACTATTGTGATGGGTTCTATGGATGGAAAGTTAGGCCTTCATAATTGGGTGCTCGTGATAACAATTTTAGAAAGGTTTACTATTATTTCAATGATATAAATCTTGTGGTTCATTTGTACTTACTTACTTAAACCTATGATTTCACCAATGTTTTCGTTGACAGATTTCTATGTTTTTCTCAGGTCCTTGAACGTTTTTTGATACATGCTTCCGCACATTACTCTTGATACTTGCTTGGATGTCGAGTATACATGCATACATGGAGCGTCTTTTGACTTAACTTAATTTGTGTCGCATAGGTTTCAATTGTACTTATAACATTGTAACATGTTTGGTCGTCGAACCTACTTTGTAAACCTTAAAACGTCTTTATAATTGAAATGAATGCGACATATTTTGGTCAAACGTCATTTTAAAGACTTATGACCACGTGACAGGACCTAAGTAGACGGCGCCGTCAATGACGATTTGGTCGGGTTGCTACAGATGGTATCAGAGCGTTGGTTGTAGGGATTTAGAGTTCATTGGTGTCAACCCCGAGTCATAGGGTACATTAGTGAGTCTAGACTACAATCGGCATATAGACTTGAAGTAGGAATTACTTGACTACTTGTGCATTTATACTCGAACGTTTCTACTCATATCTACTCTTATCTCATCTTAATCTCACGTTATTTAATTTGATTGACATGCCACCTTGACTTCTTGAAATAATGCCGAATGCACATATGAATTAGGGTAATATAATTTTCGGGATTATATTACGGTGACTCATATGAACGTTCCGACATTATGACATAAAGAATTTAAGGCGAGTCAAGGAAAATTTTCTCTTTATCCTCATTCCATATCAGGGTTAGTATTATTGAAAATACTAATCAACGATATTCTTGTGTTTTGAAGGAACAATGCCTCCTCGCCGTGTACCACACCATGAAACACCCGAACAAGCTCTACAACGAATGATAGCCACCATCGTGGATGCGGCCATGGCCGGACACTCATCCAACAACAACAACAATAACAACAACTACAACAACAACAACAACAACAACAACAACAACAATGGAGCCGGTAACTCAAATGAGGGATGCTCCTATACAGCTTTCATGGGGTGCAAACCTCACACCTTCGATGGAACCGGGGTACCGGTTGTGCTCACCCGATGGTTTGAGCAAACGGAAGCCGTCTTTAGCATAAGCGCTTGTCGGGACCAAGACAAGGTCAAGTACTCCACTCACACTTTCGCCGGTGTCGCTCTCACTTGGTGGAACACCTATGTACAATCGGTAGGTACCGATGAAGCCCATGCCCTCTCTTGGGCCGATTTAAGGGAAAAGATGATCATCGAATATTTCCCTCGTGAAGAAACCCGAAAGCTCGAACAAGAGCTAAGAACTTTAAAAGCTGTCGGAAACGATCTCAAGGCTCATAATCAACGATTTTCTGAATTAGCCTTGATGTGCCCAAACCTTGTAAACCCCGAGTCTTCAAGGGTTGAACTTTACATGGATGGTCTTCCAAAGAGCATCAAACACGGAGTAATGTCATCCAAACCCACTAATCATCAAGAAGCTTTGAACATGGCCCGCAAATTGATAGAAACGGTGGACGAAATTGTAGTGCCGGTACTTAAAGCTGAGGATAAGTCGGGTAACAACAAAAAAATGGGAAGCCCCCCAATCAAGCAACAACAACTTTGCCAAGAAGCCTTTCACCTCCGACGGCAAGAAGGGTTATCCCCGAAACCTACCTCTTTGCAATAAATGCAACAAGCATCACTTTGGTGAATGTGGCAAGCTAATTTGCCATCGGTGCCAAGGAATTGGTCATAAGGCCAACGAATGTAAAAGTGCCGCCCCTGTCGCTCGAAAGGGGCCCAATGCACCAAAGACGGTCACTTGTTACGAATGTGGATAAACGGGTCATTATATAAATGCATGCCCAAAGAAGAAAGATAACCCCAATACGCGCGGCCGAGCTTTCAACATTAACACCGAGGAAGCCTGAGATGACAATGAACTAGTCACGTGTACGTTTCTTCTCAACAATTCTTATGTTTCTTGTTTATTTGATTCGGGTGCCGATAAGAGTTTTGTATCCAAGACTTTGACTCATTCTTTTAGCACTCCACCACTTCCACTAGATACCACTTATACCATTAAAGTGGCCAACGGGAAACTATTGAGTGCCGACAAATATTATCGGGGGTGTACGTTAAACTTATTGGGTAAGGAATTTGAAATTGACTTGATACCTATGGAACTAGGGAGCTTCGATGTAATAATTGGTATGAATTGGTTAGCAAAAACAAAATCTCACATCCTTTGTGATCTTAACGCAATCCGAATTCCTATCGAGAATGGTGAACCTTTGATTGTTTATGGCGATAAGAGTTGCACCGGACTCAACCTCGTCTCGTGCCTTAAAGTTAGAAAACTACTTCGTAAGGGTTGTTTTGCGATCCTTACCCACGTTAAGAAAGTCGAGTCCGATGAGAAGCATATCGATGATGTGCCAATTGTTAGTGACTTTTCCGATGTATTTCCCGATGAATTGCCGGGTCTTCCACCTCATCGACCGGTAGAATTCCAAATCGATCTTATTCCGAGAGTCGCACCCGTAGCACGAGCACTGTATAGACTTGCTCCCTCCAAAATGCAAGAATTGAAAAGTCAAATCCAAGAACGACTTGACCGTGGTTTTATCCAACCTAGCCATTCACCATGGGGCGCTCCGATTTTATTCGTTAAGAAGAAAGATGGATCCCTACGAATGTGTATCGACTATCATGAACTAAACAAATTGATGGTTAAGAACCGATACCCTCTTCCACGCATCGATGACCTCTTTGATCAATTACAAGGATCTCGTGTATATTCGAAAATCGATCTCCGCTCGGGTTATCATCAATTAAGGGTTAAGGGGGAAGATGTCTCCAAAACCGCTTTCCGGACTCGTTATGGTTGTTATGAATTTCTTGTAATGCCATTTGGTCTCACTAACGCACCAGCGGTGTTCATGGATCTTATGAACCGCGTGTGCAAACCATACCTCGACAAATTCGTTATCGTGTTCATCGATGATATTTTGGCCTATTCTAAAAGCGAAGAAGAGCACGAACATCATCTCCGACTTGTGCTTGAACTCTTGAGACAAGAACGACTATATGCCAAATTCTCCAAGTGTGAATTTTGGTTGAAGGAAGTTCAATTTCTTGATCATGTTGTAAGTGATAAAGGTATTAAAGTCGATCCCGCAAAAATCGAAACCATTAGTAAATGGGAGACTCCTACTACTCCTACTCACATTCGTCAATTCTTAGGTCTCACTGGGTACTATCGTAGGTTCATCAAAAACTTCGCTTTGGTTGCACGTCCTTTAATCGTGTTAACTCACAAGAGAAAGAAATTCATTTGGGCGACCGAGCAAGAATCCGCGTTTCAAATATTGAAGACAAAGCTAACCACCGCTCCTATCTTGTCACTTCCCGAAGGCAATGATGCTTTTGTTGTATATTATGATGCCTCGAAACATAGTTTTTGGTGCGTATTGATGCAACGAAAGAAAGTCATTGCTTATGCCTCTCGACAACTCAAAATTCATGAACGAAACTACACGACACATGATCTCAAACTCGGAGCCGTTGTCTTTGCACTTAAAATGTGGAGACACTATCTTTATGGAACCAAGAGTACTATCTTCACCGATCACAAAAGCCTCCAACACATCTTCGATCAAAATCAACTAAACATGAGACAACGCCGGTGGATTGAAACTTTAAACGATTATGATTGTGAGCTTCGTTACCATCCCGGGAAGGCAAACGTAGTAGTCGATGCCTTAAGTCGAAAGGAAAGAGCGGTGCCTCTTCGTGTCTGAGATTTAAACATCACCATTCACACCAACCTCAATAGTCATATTCGTGTATCCCAAGACGAGGCTCTCAAGGATGAAAACATCTCTCTCGAACACTTGAACGTCCTCACCTCTCGATTCGAAGTTAAAGAAACCGGACTCCGATATTTCGCCGGAAGAATTTGGGTACCTAGTTATGGGGACCTACGAAGCCTTATTTTAGACGAAGCCCATAAGTCAAGATATTCGATTAACCCCGGTGCCAATAAGATGTACCACGACCTCAAGGAACAATATTGGTGGCCGAACATTAAAATGGACGTCGCTACTTATGTTGGAAAATGCCTAACTTCCTCTAAAGTCAAAGCCGAACATCAAAGACCGTCTGGACTACTTTAACAACCCGAAATCCCGCAATGGAAGTGGGAAAGGATAACGATGGATTTTATCTCCAAACTACCAAAGACGGTGGGCGGTTATGATACTATTTGGGTTATTGTTGACCGTCTCACCAAATCCGCGCACTTCCTAGCCATGAAGGAAACCGACAAAATGGAGAAACTTGCACAACTTTACATTAAAGAGATCGTCGCCCGTCACGGTGTACCTTTATCGATTATTTCCGACCGAGATGGCCGTTTTGTTTTTAGATGTTAGCGTACTTTACAAGAAGCATTGGGAACGTGTTTAGACATGAGCACCGCATATCATCCACAAACCGACGGATAAAGCGAACGCACAATTCAAACCTAGGAAGACATGCTACGAGCTTGCGTTATCGATTTCGAAAAAGCTTGGGACAAGCACTTGCCTCTCGCCGAATTCTCCTACAACAATAGTTATCAAGCGAGTATTAACGCCGCACCATTCGAAGCATTATATGGTCGAAAGTGTCATTCACCTCTTTGTTGGGCCGAAGTAGGCGACACACAAATCACCGAACCCGGACTCGTTCATGAAACAACCGAGAAGATCGTTCAAATCCTAGATAGGCTTAAGATGGCCCGAAGTCGTCAAAAGAGCTATACTGACAAACGACGCAACGACCTTGAATTTCAAGTCGGTGATCGCGTAATGTTAAAAGTCGCACCTTGGAAAGGTGTAATCCGTTTTGGGAAATGCGGGAAGCTAAATCCACGGTATATTGGTCCTTTCGAAATCTTGGAGCGTGTTGGGACCGTTGCTTATCGTTTAGATCTTCCGCCTCAACTGAGCTCCGTTCATCCTACTTTCCATGTATCAAACTTGAAGAAGTGTTTTGCCAAACCAGAACTCGTCATCCCTCTTGAGGAACTTACTATTGATGACAAACTCCACTTTGTGGAAGAACCGGTTGAAATTGTGGACACCTCCGTCAAGATGCTAAAATAAAGTAGAATTCCGATCTTTAAGGTCCATTGGAATGCCAAAAGGGGACCCGAGTTTACTTGGGAAAGACAAGATCAAATGCAAAAGAAATACCCTCATTTATTCACGGATTCGGAAACGAAAGATCTCGAGGAAGAAACAACGACTACTACGCCTACTTAAATTTCGGGACGAAATTTATTTTAAGGAGTAGCTAATGTAACATCCCGCCTTTTTCCGTTTAACTATTTTATTATCCGTTAAATATTTATAACATCTCCCGTTGATATGCGTTTTAAATTATCTCGTTTAGGTAATTCACACCCCCCGATTCAAACTTGAGGGACCAATGTTGCCAAATGACCAAAGTTTTGACTAGGTCAAAGTGGTCAACACCCACCTCCTCCATTCATTATCTTTTCCATTTTCCATTTTTTCTAAATACTTTCAACTTATTCTCTCAAACACCAATTCAAAGATTCATCATCCATTTTCAATCTAACAATCAAACATCAAAACAAATTACGTATTTGGAATCCTTGCATCTTCCTCTTCGAATCCATACCAATTACTTCTCATTTGGGTAACTTTCTAAAATCACTAGATTTTGTGTTCTTGATGATTTTTACTTATAAAAGTGTTAATTAGTGTCTATGGCTCAAGTCTAACATGAATATGTGATTTATATGTTCGATCTCGTTATTTTAAGCAACTAGCATGAACTTGAATTTTGGTGTATTTGATTTGGTGATTTTGGTTGCTTGAATGTTGTTAAATGTTATAAGTGCATGTTTTAATTGTGTTACTAGTATCACTAGCCTCAATTTGATGTGTAGGTTGCTTTGGAAAACTTCATAAACTTGATTATTGATTTTGGTGATGTTGGTTAGGGTTTGATAGACCTAAATGCGAACATTTGATGTATTAAATGCCTTAATTGTTGTTGGTAAGTGGTTAGTTGAATTGTATGCTTGATTTCCTATGAAACGGCGTATCATATGTGTGCATTTAATTCCCGAATCATAAATGTGCATTTATGAACTTGGAAGTATTCATGATGAACATTAAATGAGCATTCAACTTGAATTTTGATTTTTGTAAATGATGTTTTTAATTGATGAAAGGTGTTTAGTTGCATTCCTCGTTAAATTACCTTTCCAACGATGTATGGTACACGTTTTAAGTGTTTATGGTTTGCGATTTGTGCTTAATTGAAGTTTGATTTAGACTTGAACAATTGAAACTGGCCAGGCACCAGTTCACGTTGATTGCCGCCGCGCGACAATCCTTGGTCGCGGCGCGACATAAGCCGCATTCAGGGACTGACCTACATGGTCAAATTTTGAAAAATGTTTCCTATGCTACGCACCTCCGATTCACATGTAACTTGTTCTAACATACTTATATATGATTAAAAACCTCAAAAAAATATTTCGGGACCCTACCCGAACGTGTTAACTTTTTCGTTGACTTTGACTTGACCAAAGTTGACTTTTGTCCAAACTTAACCAAATACTTATGCAACCATTCTAACATGTTTTTATACTTGTACCTTGCATGAAAATTGACAATTTGATTCACATGCTATAATAATCGAGTCGAAACGAGCCATAGGACTAATTGAACACTTTAACCAATTGTGTTTACCGTTATTAATACGACCTACTTGTTTAGGTCAAGACTAGCATTCGTCCTTGCACACGTTTACTTGTGAAGTACTTTTATACGCTTGCACTCAAGGTAAGATCATAATCCCACTTTTACACTTTTGAACTTACATTTGGGATGAGAAAACATAAACGTTTTTTTTTACTAAGTGAACACAAGTCCAGGAAAATAAACATTCTACATACGAGTTTGAACAAAAATCCTCAATTCGATTATCATTAGTTACACTTGTCGGGTGTAAGCGAGAACTTATGTTATATGGCCATATGGGTTTGACAAACCCTCATTCGGACGGTTCGCTATCGTTATTCGGATGAAATATATTTTCGAGAAACAGTATATGTTTTAACACTATTGTGATGGGGTTCTATGGATGGAAAGTTAAGCCTTGATAATTGGGTGCTCGTGATAACAATTTTAGAATGGTTTACTATTATTTCAATGATATAAATCTTGTGGTTCATTTGTACTTACTTACTTAAACCTATGATTTCACCGACGTTTTCGTTGACAGATTTTTATGTTTTTCTCAGATCCTTGAACGTTTTGTGATACACGTTTTCGCACATTACTTTTGATACTTGCTTGGATGTCGAGTATACATGCATACGTGGAGCGTCTTTTGACTTAACTTAATTTGTGTGGCTTAGGTTTCAATTGTACTTATAACATTATAACATGTTTAGTCGTCGAACCTACTTTGTAAACCTTAAAACGTCTTTATAATTGAAATGAATGCGACATATTTTGGTCAAACGTCATTTTAAAGACTTATGACCACGTGACGGGACCTAAGTAGACGGCGTCGTCAATGACGCTTTTGTCGGGTCGCTACAGCTAAGCACTTAAATGTTTGTCTAGATTGAATATTCGTATGTGTTTGGATGAAAATTTAATGTTTGATTTGATTAATGCATGATAATTATGAGTTTTGTGTGACGATCGCTCCAAATCCATATGGACGAACACGTCATTCATCGATTTTATTGCGAGGTATTTGACCTCTATATGATACGTTTTATAAACATTGCATTCTTTTGAAAAGGCAAACTAAATATGAATATTTAAATCAAAGGTTTTCGATATCTGATGATTTCTACATATAGACAATCACTGTAAATAATAGTTTACAACAGTACTTCCGTTGACAATGCAGTCAAAATAAGATACATGGTGATGATTTGGTGAATGCAACGTTTTCTTGAAAAATATACCATGTAAGACTCCATGCACATAGCTTGTCTATCATATAAGCAAACAGCGGAAGACTTCTAGGAAACCTGAGAATAAACATGCTAACAAGTGTCAACACAAAGGTTGGTGAGTTCATAGTTTTAGTGTTTCGCATAATATGTATATAAAAGTAGATCACAAGATTTCAGCTGTTTCATCCAGAAACGTTTATCAAAATATTCTACAAGATTGAGCACCCTGGTAACTAAGCTTTAACGTTATAATAAGTACCCCTGTTTTAACATACATGCAACCAACATGTACAATACACGCAAACCAACGTGTACTAAACTCAAATAGCATACGTCTGTTTTATAGTTCAGGCTAGGGTTTCTATACCTGGAACAGACGGGGATGTCAAGCCCTATGGATCCATATATAACTACTCGCGCCCACCAGTTCTTATAACCGGCAGTTACTAGTTACCAAAGCTAAGGGATTTTCGGTTCAAACTCAGTGTAGAATTTAGTATGTACTTGTATCCATTGCGTTTAAAATAAAGTGCATGTATTCTCAGCCCAAAAATATAGATTGCAAAAGCAATTAAAAAGGGAGCAATAAAACTCACGCATATAAATCTAGTATTTTCAGTATTTATAAACAGTCGCATGTATTCTCAGCCCAAAAATATATTGAGTAAAAGGGATCATATGAAAGTCACTTTAGCAGCATATAAAGTCGTTCACCAAAATGTGACCGAAACTCGGATTACCAAATAACCATAGATCTCAACCTAGAGAACATATGTTGGTCAATAAATGTTTATCAAGCTAGGTCAGGTCATAGTGTATCACAATCCTAATGCTCGAGATCGACATACAAAAGTTATCCAAAGTCGTTTCAAAAAGTCAAATTTGATAATAGTTCAACAAAACGAGACGTACCTTATTTAAGGATTCATTTACTCGGTTGATAATATTCAAAAATCCAATTTATCAATCTTACAAACAAGTTGTTTAAATACTAATTGCAGATTCAAAAGCAATTCCAATTAACGTCAATTATAATTCAGTTGACCATAACTTTTGACTCGTTCATCGAAATTACGCGATTTCTAAATGAAAAGTTATTTATTTTTCGCCAGCTTTCCAAAAACATGTATATCATATACCATTTACCGGTAATATATGTATTTAATTCGTGATTCATTATAAACTGTTTAACGACAAAATTTAGCATACAAGCTTGTATAAATATATATACTCGAGCACTAGACATGGATACACTATTAGTATATAAAATATAAAATATAAATGCTTACATATCAATATTGTGATTCAATATTTCAGAAAAGTACGTAGACGTAACGGAGATGATAAACACTAGGTTTGATTCATAAATATACCCTCGAACATTACCCATAATTTCCTTAGCTCTATCCCGCTCGAAAACCCATTTTGAAGGTGACACGCTCATAACCTCGTCGTAGTATTTTATGTATAATACTAATTAATAATAATAAGATTAATAATAATATTAATCTTAATAATAATAATAATAATAATAATAATAATAATAATAATAATAATAATAATAATAATAATAATAATAATAATAATATAAATATAAATAATATAAATAAATACTTACGGAGTAATATTAAGATTGTGTGAAAGTTAGAACTGAAATCGTGCAATTTATAGAACCTTTTCTGAAAAAGCACCCCATGCGATCGCATGAGATTTGTGCTTCAAGGTCATGTGATCGCATGGCCCTCTGATCCAGCTCACAAACTTTTGTTTTCTTGTTTGTCGACATATTATTTAAATATATATATATATATAATATATTTAATTTATATAATTAATTATATATTATATATCATATTAAATTCATGTGCATAGTTGACCTGTAATTTTCGTTCAGATGACTCGTACGTTGTTACTCGACTTATGTCCCGGTTTCGGTTTCTCGAACGCATTTTCGTACACTTAGAAAACTTGCATTTTACGTTTCGTGACACGTACCTTTGTCAAAATATAGCCTTAAATTATCCATAAACTATATCACTCAAAGTATATCTTAATCTTTCTAGTGCTTTGGTCATTTACTTCTATAAATCATTGTCTCGTTATTTATTAATATAATAGTATTTGTCAAACGTTTCATAACCAAGTTAATATCTATTCTCAATATTTTTAAACACGTTTTAAAATATACGTCGTAAGTTATTCATACAATTAATATTCCAACTTAACATATATATTCAAATAAATATTTAAACCAATAAGTTTAATGTACGGTATCAAACAATTAATACATTGTTACGTTTTCAAGTTATAGTGTGTGTATATATATATATATATATATATATATATATATATATATATATATATACATATATATATATATATATATATATATATATATATATATATATATATATACATATAATTGTTCGCGAATTGTCAAGAACAACCGAAAGGTATTTGAATATATGAAAGTAGTTCAAAAATTTTGAGATTCAGTTTTACAGACTTTGCTTATCGTGTCAGAAATGTTAATCATACAAAGATTAAGTTTAAATTTGGTTAGAAATTTCCGGGTCATCACAGTACCTCCCTGTTAAAGAAATTTCGTCCCGAAATTTGAGTGAGGTCGCATGGCTAACAATAAAAATGTTTTCATGACGAATATGAGTTGATAAATAGAATTTTATCACTGTTGAATAATATGGACAAAACAATCCGATTACTCGAAGCGTATGAGAGAAGTTATCATAATAGAGTAAAATGGAGATTCGTCTTATCTTTTGATGTAGTAACGATTGGTTTCCGAAATTTAAGGAATAGAAAATCTTCATAATAAGATTTGATTCTTCGAAATTTAAGGAAATTACGATTTCCTTTGATTAAATGCGTAATCTGCCTCGATTGTTATGTCTGATATTTCACTATAAACTAACTACTTCCGTTTCATTATTTTCACCACTCCTACATCTTCTTCCTCATTTCATACTTCAAAAGATTGTAAAATGCTTCATCCAGTTCTGATTCATGATATACTCTTAACTTTCATATCTGTCATTCTTCTTTTTTCATCTACCACCAAAGGAAGTTATTTTCTTCTACTATTACCTTGGAGTTATATTGTTTTTCATTCTCCCATGTCTTTATATTGCTATACGCATTGATATACACGGTTTGTAATTTCGGGGTTGTTTTCGGGCTTTATATTTTCCATTATATTTCGGAGCTTCATGCTTTCGTTTTCTCTTCCTGATTTTAAGTCAAGCGAATAATGGTCCAAAATTCGTAGGTATGGATTTTGAAATGAACATAGTTAATGTTCTAAGAAAGAAATGGTAATGGCACAATCTGACTTGTCAAATTACCAGAATATCTGAAAAAGACCGAATCATCAAGAAAAATATTTTCTTGATATGTTTAGAGGTTAAATAGAATGAAAGAGTTATGTAACATGGTTCATGATGAGGGTATGATCTGTGAACCTTTATCACGTTCCATTAGAAACTCAGCATGACTTACTGTAATATAATCACGTTGATCAAGTGTCATTATATTATACTAACTCATGCTTCAATTCCCAACACTACTTCAAAAACATTCATTTTTTGAAATTTTCATAAATTAGAAACTAAAATAGTTTCTTTTATGATGTAACACAGATAGCGTGAAGAGATAAATGATTTCAGATAAGAATAGTTATGAAAATATCTTCAGAAATATGGAGGATATTTATAATGAAAGATACGATGATATCTTAGAATTTCTTATATCAGAGGATGATGAAGAATATTGTCCACAAGGGTTTAGATTCGGAAGCAAGGTATTTGCTAAGGATTTTAGCAGACACTGAATCATTTGTATTCTTTGAAGGTAGATTTCATTTTTGTGATTTGTCCACAGCCTCCTTCATGGTCTGCTCAATCCGTTTTCCAGT
Source organism: Rutidosis leptorrhynchoides (assembly GCF_046630445.1). Classification (NCBI taxonomy): domain Eukaryota; kingdom Viridiplantae; phylum Streptophyta; class Magnoliopsida; order Asterales; family Asteraceae; genus Rutidosis; species Rutidosis leptorrhynchoides. The sequence goes on from NC_092342.1 coordinate 304,324,544, forward strand.
TCTAAACCTTCTCTTTTTCTCAGCTTTACCACCATACTATTCTTTATTATTAAACTTTTGACTGTTAAGGTCGTTTATAGTTTTTGCTGCTTCATCAGCATTTTTTCCAAAATTCGGAGAACTAGTTTCGCAGTTTGGGTGTTTTTCAGAAACTTCACCTTTGAAGTAAATAAGTCTAGGAGATAGACATTATATGTATATATATAACTGTTGGCGTAGAATTTCTGCGAAATTCGAAATACTGATTGCTAATTTCCGGTAGTTGGTATGGCAATTACCGTTACAAGATGTGGATGAGTACATGATAGGGTTTCAATGAACAATTATAATGGTTTTTCGGAGAGACTTTAAGTCACAGATTAATGAATTTGCTGGTACATTTACTGTTAATGTGGTGGAACATGAAAGGTTCCCCAGTAACAAAAACGTATATGCCAAATTTAAAAGTCTGAAAGGTCGTCATTGACTGGTTGAACGGTTGATAATACTGGATACTTTTGAAAAGGAATTGCAAGGTTATTTTCGGTAAAAACAATGCTAATGGATCTTGCACAGATTTAAAGTCAAAGTATAGCTTTGAAAAATGTAGAGATCTAAGAATGATGTCACCGGTTTAGAGTTATGACTTGGATTCTGATCCGTAAATATCAGAATATGTAATTGAATTTGTATGAAAACGATTGTATATCGTTGTGAGCATTGTTAATAATTTTTGAATCAAAGTTGAAGAATGTACAGTGTAACATATTAATTGCGAACTTATATATTTCTCGGGTATTACCTACCCGTTAAAGATTTCACAATTAATACTTTGTACAAAAGAATTTTTATTACCGTCTTTATGAAAATATATGTATGTATATTTTCTTCAGATGTAACACAGATTTAATGAGTTAATATCATATTAAGCTCATTTAATTTTCGGCTTGACTTATAAATGATTAATCTCTAAAACATTAAAGATTACATAATCTTTGCGGAGTATTTCGCTAATGTAATCGATACTTCATTATTTATTCTTATTCCTCGTTGAAGGATGTTGATGCTCGTGGAATTTTTGTGAACCTTACAAGGCACAGATGATGTTTTCTGGAAAGTTTCGAGTACATCGAAAATGAAAATGTAAAATCAATTATGTAATTGAATAATACACTTGGTTTATTATGAAATGGAATTCATTAAGTTGAAACAGAGATTGTAGTTAACAATGGTTAAGTTATTAAGGAAGGATGTACATTATTGCATATTAGTAATATGAACTAACCGAGTAGTACCTACCAGTTAAGATTCACACGTAATAGCTTAGTACGAAAAGATTTATTTTGATTTCAAAATTCATATATATTAAATATACATAAAATTTCTTCAGGGGAAATGAGTTAATATTTCATCGGTTATTGTTGCTAGTATTTCTTGGTAACTACGATGCGTATGACGTTGATGTTCAAGGTACATATTGTAATGTTGAGGCTTGCGGTGTGGATGTTGTTGGTGGTGGTAATGGTACTGTTGGTGTTGTTGTCGGTGGTACTGTTGATGCCGGTGATTCTGCTGGTTCTTGTAACCTTTGCACCATATTCTCCAAAGCCACTACCTGAGCGCGAAGCTCGTTGACTTCTTCTACTACACCGGGATGATTAGCGGTTCGGACGAGCGGATGAATAAGATCCAGAATTTGAGAGAGTATATGATCATGACGAGATATTCTGGAGATGAGAGAAAAAATGGTATTACGAACAGGTTCACCGATAAGTGCTTCAGGTTCTTCGCCAAGAGGGCAATGTGGTGGATGGAAGGGATCGCCTTCTTCTTGTCTCCAATAATTAAGTAGGCTACGAACCCATCCCCAATTCATCCAGAATAGATGATGGCTAATTGGTTGATCCATTCTGGTTACACTGTCTTCGGAATTCAGGTGAATATCCATATCGGAATAGCTGTCAGAGTTTAAGGAATTTGAACTAGATACGGAATCCATCTTGTATAATTAGGGAGATGATTTTTGATATGAATTAGATTATAGAATTTAGTTTGGTATTCTTCAATACATAATTTACATATGTATATATAATACCAAATTCCATAAATCACGGAGAAATTTTCGGAAGATGTCAGGAAAAGTTTACAGTAATAGATACGCTAAGATATGAATTTTGTCTATACACTATTAATGCAATCAATGCAGTAAAACGTGTCTAGACTAGGAATGATAGCAGGTAATTTCTGACAAGAAATGATAAACAAAACTTTAGACATGCAGACACGGTCGAAGTCCAGACTTACTAATGCATCCTAACAACTATCAGTTAGACACACTCATTCAAGACCTGGTTCACTAGGACCAACGCTCTGATACCAACTGTGACGATCACTCCAAATCCATATGGACGAACACGTCATTCATCGATTTTATTGCGAGGTATTTGACCTCTATATGATACGTTTTATAAATATTGCATTCTTTTGAAAAGACAAACCAAATATGAATATTTAAATCAAAGGTTTTCGATATCTGATGATTTCTACATATAGACAATCACTGTAAATAATAGTTTACAACAGTACTTCCGTTGACAATGCAGTCAAAATAAGATACATGGTGATGATTTGGTGAATGCAACGTTTTCTTGAAAAATATACCATGTAAGACTCTATGCACATAGCTTGTCTATCATATAAGCAAACAGCGGAAGACTTCTAGGAAACCTGAGAATAAACATGCTAACAAGTGTCAACACAAAGGTTGGTGAGTTCATAGTTTTAGTGTTTCGCATAATCTGTATATAAAAGTGGATCACAAGATTTCAGTTGTTTCATCCAGAAACGTTTATCAAAATATTCTACAAGATTGAGCACCCTGGTAACTAAGCTTTAACATTATAATAAGTACCCCTGTTTTAACATACATGCAACCAACATGAACAATACACACAAACCAACGTGTGCTAAACTCAAATAGCATACGTCTGTTTTATAGTTCAGGCTAGGGTTTCTATACCTGGAACAGACGGGGATGTCAAGCCCTATGGATCCATATATAACTACTCGCGCCCACCAGTTCTTATAACCGGCAGTTACTAGTTACCAAAGCTAAGGGATTTTAGGTTCAAACTCAGTGTAGAATTTAGTATGTACTTGTATCCATTGCGTTTAAAATAAAGTGCATGTATTCTCAGCCCAAAAATATAGATTGCAAAAGCAATTAAAAAGGGAGCAATGAAACTCACGCATATAAATCTAGTATTTTCAGTATTTATAAACAGTCGCATGTATTCTCAGCCCAAAAATATATTGAGTAAAAGGGATCATATGAAACTCACTTTAGCAGCATATAAAGTCGTTCACCAAAATGTGACCGAAACTCGGATTACCAAATAACCATAGATCTCAACCTAGAGAACATATGTTGGTCAATAAATGTTTATCAAGCTAGGTCAGGTCATAGTGTATCACAATCCTAATGCTCGAGATCGACATACAAAAGTTATCCAAAGTCGTTTCAAAAAGTCAATTTTGATAATAGTTCAACAAAACGAGACGTACCTTATTTAAGGATTCATTTACTCGGTTGATAATATTCAAAAATCCAATTTATCAATCTTACAAACAAGTTGTTTAAATACTAATTGCAGATTCAAAAGCAATTCCAATTAACGTCAATTATAATTCAGTTGACCATAACTTTTGACTCGTTCATCGAAATTACGCGATTTCTAAATGAAAAGTTATTGATTTTTCGCCAGCTTTCCAAAAACATGTATATCATATACCTTTTACCGGTAATATATGTATTTAATTCGTGATTCATTATAAACTATTTAAAGACGAAATTTAGCATACAAGCTTGTATAAATATATATACTCGAGCACTAGACATGGATACACTATTAGTATATAAAAGATAAAATATAAATGCTTACATATCAATATTGTGATTCAATATTTCAGAAAAGTACGTAGACGTAACGGAGATGATAAACACTAGGTTTGATTCATAAATATACCCTCGAACATTACCCATAATTTCCTTAGCTCTATCCCGCTCGAAAACCCATTTTGAAGGTGACACGCTCATAACCTCGTCGTAGTATTTTATGTATAATACTAATTAATAATAATAAGATTAATAATAATATTAATCTTAATAATAATAATAATAATAATAATAATAATAATAATAATAATAATAATAATAATAATAATAATAATAATAATAATAATAATAATAATAATAATAATAATATAAATATAAATAATATAAATAAATACTTACGGAGTAATATTAAGATTGTGTGAAAGTTAGAACTGAAATCGTGCAATTTATAGAACCTTTTCTGAAAAAGCACCCCATGCGATCGAATGAGATTTGTGCTTCAAGGTCATGCGATCGCATGGCCCTCTGATCCAGCTCACAAACTTTTGTTTTCTTGTTTGTCGACATATTATTTATATATATATATATATATATATATATATATATATATATATATATATATATATATATATATATATATATATATATATATATATATATATATATATATATTTAATTTATATAATTAATTATATATCATATTAAATTCATGTGCATAGTTGACCTGTAATTTTCGTTCAGATGACTCGTACGTTGTTACTCGACTTATGTCCCGGTTTCAGTTTCTCGAACGCATTTTCGTACACTTAGAAAACTTGCATTTTACGTTTCGTGACCCGTACCTTTGTCAAAATATAGCCTTAAATTATCCATAAACTATATCACTCAAAGTATATCTTAATCTTTCTAGTGTTTTGGTCATTTACTTCTATAAATCATTGTCTCGTTATTTATTAATATAATAGTATTTATCAAACGTTTCATAACCAAGTTAATATCTATTCTCAATATTTTTAAACACGTTTTAAAATATACGTCGTAAGTTATTCATACAATTAATATTCCAACTTAACATATATATTCAAATAAATATTTAAACCAATAAGTTTAATGTACGGTATCAAACAATTAATACATTGTTACGTTTTCAAGTTATAGTGTGTGTGTATATATATATATATATATATATATATATATATATATATATATATATATATATATACATATAATTGTTCGCGAATTGTCAAGAACAACCGAAAGGTATTTGAATATATGAAAGTAGTTCAAAAATTTTGAGATTCAGTTTTACAGACTTTGCTTATCGTGTCAGAAATGTTAATCATACAAAGATTAAGTTTAAATTTGGTTAGAAATTTCCGGGTCATCACATTTTGATTAAGAACCATTCTTGTGGGTGTTGATTATTGTTACTAGGTTGATTAGTGATCTTGTTTGAACAAAGGGAACCCTGTTTCAATTTAGTACACTAGTTTTCAATTGATTTGTCTTAACTAATTGGGTGCTTACTGGACCAAGGGGGTAAACCGGGTAACATAGATTGAACAAAATAGGGGTGAATTGTGTGGAGCGAACGCGTAACCAATTGAATCTTAATCTTATAATTAGTTAATTACTAAGTCACAAACGAAAGAGGTCTTTGGTGAAAGGGAACCCTAAGCCAATAAATCCAAGTTTGACGTGTTCGCTAAAAGAGAACTCTGAGTAAACCGACTCTGTAGTTGCATGTATTGATAAATTGAACTAGAGCTTAATAACAAATCATCTAACACTGTGAATAGGAGATCTAGGCGAATATTCTTTTATCTATTGAATTCAAATTCTTTACTTTTCGTTGAGTCTGCATTTATTTCTTATAAACTTAAAAACACAAAAATATTGTCTTTTACTTCTAATCAATCTTTGATTTGGCTAATCGTTAAATAGCCACAAAACAAATTATCTCGTACTTTCAATTTTCATAGATTAACTTAGTTTATTTTATTAGTTGCAATCTTAATTCTCACGTTTAAAACTGTCTTTGGAACGATTTCGGAATTACCAACTTTATACTATTGCACGATCGGGTACACTGCCCGTTAGTGTGTAGCAATCTTTAAACCGGCATTTTCCAAGATAAATTATATACTAGATTTCACACATCAATCACTAAGTTAGCCTATGCTTCTACTAATTGAAGTTACAAGACTTATACACTTTGCGATGATGATCCTAAGACAATACTAGGACATACATTACACCAAGTAAACTCACAAAATAAATAATTTTGATTAGTAAGTTTACAACAACCAAATTCTATATCTATAAGATTATAGAATCTATATCTATAAGCCTTTGAAATATGCAAGAGGGTCAGCTTCAAATGCTCTTCAATGCTTGCTATTTATAGTGAGATTCAAAAACTAGCCGTTGTCACACGGTCGCCAGCACGGTCGACCGTGGTTCGAACGCGCGTACCCCGGTCCAAAATATGTATCCGTTGTATAGCCGTTTGACTCAGATTTGAACACCACATTTTGGAATCTTTACTCCATCTAGTACCTGCAAAAGAAACCCAATATCCTATACAAGTACTATATGCATTAAGTGTTTGAGATTTTTTCTTTTTGAGTAAAAATGACCTAACACTCCAAATGTGGTAAACCCAACATTATTGGAGAAGTGTCTTGATTGATATTTAGGGTAATCTCAATTTTGGTCAAGACTTAGTTAGGTTCATTAATGCATTTGGTTCAATTCTAAAGACTAGTCAACGTGTCACTAACTTTCTAGTTTCAATTAATCACAAGTCATATTCATTTAAGACTAAGTAGAGATTAATTGGATGATGTCTTTCTAAATTAATCATTAAGTGTACAAATACATCAATGTTAAGTTATACTTGGACATGTTACACAATGTGTTACTTGGCCAAGACCAAATAGATTATTGACCATTATTCTTTTGTGAACCATTTTACACTTAATTCATTGAGGTAAACTAGTTACTTGAATCCTAGTATTCTAACTAGTAGCACATAGCAAGCATGTTAATCAAGTTGGCAAATTAATGAGCGTTACACATATTAGCAAGTAGCAAGTAATACTCACATATAACAAGAGATAGTTATTCTAAGATCAATCAATATGGATATTTGCACAACACTATGGTTTAAGCTTTAGCAAGCTTACTTGCAATATAACATATTGCATGATTAATGTGTAAGCACACATTAATGTCCAACACATGCACAAGGGAAGAGCAATCTCTAGTTGGGACTTGGTGACCATCCTTAATGTATCTAAGTGTATTTTAGGATTACAAGTCTTTACTCAAAAGTATTGTTCTTCATTTAGCCTTAATTTGTCACTAAGTAATCTTTCATTATAATTAGTGTTCTAGTGACATTAGCTTATGTGTGTTGGTACTTGGTGATCATCCTAAGAATGTCTAGACAAGTTTTAAGATCACAAGTTATTGATTAACACTTATGTGTTATGCCTAATCATGGTTAATTTTTCATTAAGATGTAATTAAGCTTAATTAACCAAGATTAGTGTTTTTATGACCAAGACTCAGTTGAGTATGGAAAGGACATCTATTCTAAGCGTGTTGAAAAAGGTTTCATGAATTATAGATTTCGGGAAGTGGTCAAACTAAATTTGATCAAAAATGATGACAGATGATTCTGCGGTCGCACTACGGTTGACCGTGGTGGAAGCCGTGCAACTTTTTTTCACAAAACTATGTTGCAGATTCAGTCTGGGCTTCTACGGCTAAGTGTACGGTCGATCGTACTTTGACCGTGTATTTTAATGATCTTTGTTTTCATTCTATAAGTTTTGTTTGACTTGGTCATTTGCAAGATCAAGTATGGATTAGTGAACTTGCGTGTTTTATGTTAAGATGTCAATCATCACTTATGCATATGTATATGTCATCATCAAAACATATTCTTTGGTTAAGCATCATACTTAACTTTGTCGGTTAGTCTATTAACCAACATTCAACCAACAGAAGACAATAATTAAACCTAGCCCAAGCAATTGAAACAATTAAAAACATCAAGGTGTTGGTGCTGCAAAATATTTCCTTGATACCCCCCCCCCTTTTATGGGCCTCGAAGGTTGCAGACGTCTTGCGTTCGAGCCTCACCCGAGGGGTTTTACCAACGTGATTCCCATATAAATTCTTCGTAGGTGTTTTCTCCTCAGGGCTGTAGGACTGTAATGTTAGTATCAAGGAAATCATCGGGTGAGTGGGTTTGGACATCACGTTCGGACCCCGTCAGTGACTCATAACCATCTAAAAAAAATGCAAACCATACAACTTATCATAACCATCGAAATGTCCTACATCCTGCATCTTCGTAAATCTTGAGTGGCTGCCAAAGAAAAGAATAAACGTGCCAACCCAACTAAAAAATATGAAACACCAAATCCACCGAAGATCCGCCTAAAGCTTCAAAGAGGCAACACCCATCTACCATACATATAAGAGTCGTAACAAGAAACGTAATGGAATCACCTAAAATACGCCTCATAAACACACAATTAGGCAAGGTCATCGGGAGACCACAAAGATCAAGAACCCAAACTCCTCGATTACTCGAAGTCACACCGATGGTGTGAGGGAAACCGACTGGCATGTCCAATGGTCGAAAAGAAATACACCCAAAAGAAAGTGATCACAGCAGTTCAATGGCCTAAAATTCACCCACAGTCATATCAGAAGAAAGGGGTATTTTAGTGCATGGTACACGGCTGTAACATCTCGCCTTTTTTCGTTTACTTTCCGTTAATTAATTTGAAGTCCGTTATCTAATTATAATATCTATCGTTTACTCTACGTATTTAAGGTAATTCGTTTGGTTAATTCACGCACCCGTATTTAAACTCAAGAAATCAAAGTTGTCAAGTGGGCAAAGTCTTGACTAGGTCAACTAGTCAACCATGGCCTTTCCACCATTCATTCACCACCTCCTCTTTTGTGATACTTCAACTTTTTCTCTCAAACACCAAATCAAAGAATCATCATCCATTTTGAATCTAGCAAGCGTTCTTCAAAACAAATTACATATTTGGAATCCTTGCAACTTCCTCTTCGAATCCATGCCAACTTTATCTCGTTTGGGTAACTTTCTAAAAACACTAATTTTTTTGTTCTTGATCTTTAAAACTTAAAAGTGTGTTAATTAGTGTCTATGGCTCAAGTCTAACATGATTATGTGATTTATTTGCTTGTTCTTTCTATTTTGATGTAACTAGCTTAAACTTGAAAAATGACTTGATTAATCTTGAGTTTGGTTGATCATATGTTGTTAGATGTTAAAAGTACATGTATTAAATGTGTTACTAGCATCACTAGCTTCAATTTGGTATGTAGGTTGACTTGGAAAAGCCTCATTAACATAATTAAGGATTTTATGATTTTTGGTTAGGGTTTGGTTGCCTTAAATGTGATTTTTGATGCATTAAAAGCCTTGCAATGTTGTTTGTAAGTGTTTATTAGTATTGTATGCGTAATTACCTACGAAATGACATATGATACGTGTGTATTAAGTTCCTAAATCATCTTATGCATTTTATGAACTTGAAACCTTGATGATGAGCGTTAAATGATCATTCGACGAGAATTCGTTTTTTGTAAATGATGTTTTTGTTTGATGAAATGTATTTAGTTGTATTCCTTGTCAAAAAAGCTTTCCAACGATATAAGATACGTGTTTTGAATGTTTATGGTTCATTAGTTATGGTTGTTTGAAATTGGACTCGTGCATTAACTGTTCAAACTGCACATATTGCTGAACAGATACCCTGAGCGGCGCTCCAAAACCTTGAGCGGCGCTCCGGGCCCTGGCTGTCCAAAAGTGCACATTTTCATTTAATTCTAAGTATGCTATGCACCTCCGATTAACATGAAACTTGTTCTAACATGCTCATATATGATTATTAGATTTAGAAAAATAGTTCGGGACCCGACCTGAACATCTTGACTTTTTCGTTGACTTTGACTTGACCAAAGTTGACTTTTGTTCAAACTTAACCAATACTTGTTTAAACCATTCTAATCTACTTGTATACTTGATTCTTGCATGAAACTTGACAACTTGATTCACATGCTTTATAATCGAGTCGTAATGAGCCATATAACTAATTGAACAACTTTGACCGACCGTGTTTACCGATATTGATACAACCTATTTGTTTAGGTCAAGACTAGCATTGTTCTTTGCATACGTTTACTTTGTGAAGTACCTATTTTACCCGTACACTCAAGGTGAGATCATAGTACCACTTTTACTATTTTATACTTATACTTGGGATGAGAAAACATAAACGATTTATACTTTTATACTTTGAACACAAATACAAAAGCAAAGATACATATGAGTTAGAACAAAAATCCTCAAGTCCAATTATCATTAGTTACACTTGTAGGGTGTAAGCGAGAACTTATATTGTGTGGCCATACGGGTTTGACGAACCCTCATTCGGACGGATGAAACGTATTTTTGGTATATAGTGTAGGTTCTAACACTATTATGCAGAGGTAAGATTCAGTTAAGCTTTGGTAATTGGGTGCTCGTGATACAAACAACATCTTTTGGGATGTATACGCTTTGATAATCACTTTATACTAAATCTTGTGGTTCAATACAATATACTTACTAAACCTATGATTTCACCAACGTTTTTCGTTGACAGAATTTCTATGTTTTTCTCAGGTCCTTGAATGCTAAGTGATACATGCTTCTGCACTCTACTTTTTGATACTTGATTGGATGTCGAGTATACATGCATACATAGAGCTTCTTTTGACTTACTTTAAATTGTGTCGCATAGGTTTCATTTGTACTTTAAATGTTGTATTATAACTAGTCATTGAACTACTTTTGTAAACCTTGAGACATCCATACATTTGAAATGAATGCGACATATTTTGGTCAAACGTTGTTTTGAATACTTATGACCACGTAAAGGGACCTAAGTAGACAGCGCCGTCAATGACGATTTTGACGGGTCGCTATAGATGGTATCAGAGCCAGGTTGTAGGGATTTAGAGTTCATTGGTGTCAACCCCGAGTCATAGGGTACATTAGTGAGTCTAGACTACAACCGGCATATAGACTTGAAGTAGGAATTACTTGCTACTTGTGCATTTATACTCGAACTCTTGTATTCATATCTAACTCTTATTCCATCTTAATCTCACGTTGTTTAATTTGATTGACACGCCACCTTGACTATATGAAATAATATCGAATGCACATATGAATTACGGTAATATAATTGCCGGGATTATATTACGGTGACTCATATGGACGTTCCGACATTATGACATAACGAATTTAAGGTGGGTCAAGGAAAATTTCTCTCTATCCTTATTCCATGTCACGATTAGTATTATTTAGAATACTAATCAATGATATTCTTGTGTCTTGAAGGAACAATGCCTCCTCGCCGAGTTCCACGCAATGAAACTCCCGAACAAGCTCTTCAAAGAATGATAGCCACCGCTGTAGATGTAACCATGGCCGGTCACTCTTCCAACAACAATAACAACAACAACAACAACAACAACAACAATAGAGCCGGTAATTTAAACGAGGGATGCTCCTACAAAGCTTTCATGGGGTGCAAACCTCACACTTTTGATGGGACCGGAGGACCGGTTGATCTTACTCGATGGTTTGAGCAAATGGAAGCCGTTTTTAGCATAAGCGATTGCCGGGACCAAGACAAGGTCAAATATTCCACCCACACTTTCGCCGGTATTGCTCTCACATGGTGGAATACGTGTGTATAATCGGTGGGTACCGATGAAGCCTACGCTCTCTCTTGGTCCAATTTAAAAGAAAAGATGATCACCGAATACTTTCCAAACGAAGAGACTCGAAGGCTCGACAGCGAGCTAAGAAGTTTGAAAGCGGTCGAAAACGACCTCAACGCTTATAATCAACGATTTGCCGAGCTAGCTCTAATGTGTCCAAACCTTGTAAATCCCGAGCCTCTACGAGTTGAACTTTACATGGATGGCCTTCCTAAGAGCATCAAACACGGGGTAATGTCATCCAAACCCTCCAACCTACAAGAAGCTTTAAAGATGGCCCGCCAATTGATTGAAACGGTGGATGAAATCGTAGTACCGGCACCTAAGGCCGAGGATAAATTGGGTGGCAACAAGAGAAAATGGGAAGCCACTCCATCAAACAACTAAAACAACAACTTCACCAAAAAGCCTTTCACTCCCGACGGCAAGAAAGGTTATGCCGGAATTTTTTCGTATTGCAACAAGTGCCACAATCATCATTTGGGTGAATGTGGAAAGCCATTTTGCATTAAGTGTCAAAGAAGTGGCCATTTGGCCCACGATTGTAGAAATACCGACCCCGTTGCTCAAAAGGGGCCCAATGCACCAAAACCGGGTGTTTGTTATGAATGTGGCCAACACGTCATTATAGGAATGCATGCCCAAAGAAGAAATCTAACCCCAATACACGCGGCCGAGCTTTCAACATCAACACCGAGGATGCCCGAGATGACAATGAACTAGTCACGGGTACGTTCCTTCTTAACAATTCTTATGTCTCTTGTTTATTCGATTTGGGTGCCGATAAGAGCTTTGTATCCAAGACCTTGACTCATTCTTTTCGCACTCCACCACTCCTACTAGATACTACTTATACCATTGAAGTGGCCAACGGGAAACTATTGAGTGCCGACAAATTTTATCGGGGGTGTACGTTAAACTTAATGGGTAAAGAGTTTGAAATTGATTTGATACCTATAGAACTAGGGAGCTTCGATGTAATAATTGGTATGGATTGGTTAGCCAAAACGAAATCTCACATCCTTTATGATCTTAAAGCGATTCAAATTCCTATCGAGAATGGTGAACCCTTGATTGTCTATGGCGATAAGAGTTGCACCGGACTCAACCTCGTCTCGTGCCTTAAAGTTGAAAAATATCTTCGTAAAGGTTGTTTCGCGATCCTATCCCACGTTAAGAAAGTTGAGACCGATGAGAAGCATATCGATGATGTGCCAATTGTTAGTGACTTTTCCGATGTATTTCCCGACGAATTGCCGGGTCTTCCACCTCATCGACCGGTTGAATTTCAAATCAATCTTATTCCGGGAGCTGCACCCGTAGCACGTGCACCGTATAGGCTTGCTCCATCCGAAACGCAAGAATTGTAAAGTCAAATTTAAGAACTACTTAACTGTGGTTTTATCCAACCTAGGCATTCACCATGGGGCGCTCCGATTTTGTTCGTTAAGAAGAAAGATGGATCCCTACGAATGTGCATTGATTATTATGAACTAAACAAATTGATGGTTAAGAACCGATATCCTCTTCCACGCATCGACGACCTCTTTGATCAACTACAAGGATCTCGTGTATATTCAAAAATCGATCTCCACTCGGGTTATCATCAATTAAGGGTTAAGGGTGAAGATGTCTCCAAAACCGCTTTTCAGACTCGCTATGGTAGTTACGAATTCCTTGTCATGCCATTTGGTCTAACTAATGAAATGTCCCGTTCATATTGATTATAAATGTTCCATATTAATTGATTTCGTTGCGAGGTTTTGACCTCTATATGAGACGTTTTTCAAAGATTGCATTCATTTTTAAAACAACCATAATCTTTATTTTATCAATAAAGGTTTTAAAAAAAAACATTACGTAGATTATCAAATAATGATAATCTAAAATATACTGATTACACACGACCATTACATAATGGTTTACAATAGAAATATATTACATCGACATATGTTTCTTGAATGTAGTTTTTACACAATATCATACAAACATGGACTTCAAATCTTGTCCTTATTTTAGTATGCAACAGCGGAAGCTCTTAATATTCACCTGAGAATAAACATGCTTTAAACGTCAACAAAAATGTTGATGAGTTATAGGTTTAACCTATATATATCAAATCGTAACACTAGACCACAAGATTTCATATTTCAATACACATCCCATACATAGAGATAAAAATCATTCATATGGTGAACACCTGGTAACCGACATTAACAAGATGCATATATAAGAATATCCCCATCATTCCGGGACACCCTTCGGATATGATATAAATTTTGAAGTACTAAAGCATCCGGTACTTTGGATGGGGTTTGTTAGGCCCAATATATCTATCTTTAGGATTCACGTCAATTAGGGTGTCTGTTCCCTAATTCTTAGATTACCAGACTTAATAAAAAGGGGCATATTCGATTTCGATAATTCAACCATAGAATGTAGTTTCACGTACTTGTGTCTATTTTGTAAATCATTTATAAAACCTGCATGTATTCTCATCCCAAAAATATTATATTTTAAAAGTGGGACTATAACTCACTTTCACAGATTTTTACTTCGTCGGGAAGTAAGACTTGGCCACTGGTCGATTCACGAACCTATAACAAATATGTACATATATATCAAAGTATGTTCAAAATATATTTACAACACTTTTAATACATTTTGATGTTTTAAGTTTATTAAGTCAGCTGTCCTCGTTAGTAACCTACAACTAGTTGTCCACAGTTAGATGTACAGAAATAAATCGATATATATTATCTTGAATCAATCCACGACCCAGTGTATACACGTCTCAGGCTAGATCACAACTCAAAGTATATATATTTTTGGAATCAACCTCAACCCTGTATAGCTAACTCCAACATTACTGCATATAGAGTGTCTATGGTTGTTCCAAATAATATATATACATGGGTCGATATGATATGTCAAAACATTTGCATACGTGTCTATGGTATTCCAAGATTACATAATATATTAGAATACATGTATAATACAATATAAGTTAGCTAGGATATGATTTGTATAGAATTATTAATATTTCCCGTAGCTACAAAAATCAAAAAATATCCAATCTTGTTTTACCCATAACTTCTTTATTTTAAATCCGTTTTGAGTGAATCAAATTGCTTTGGTTTCATATTGAATTCTATTTTATGAATCTAAACAGAAAAAGTATAGGTTTATAGTCGTAAATATAAGTTACAAGTCATTTTTGTAAGAGGTAGTCATTTCAGTCGAAAGAACGACATCTTGATGACCATTTTGAAAAACATACTTCCACTTTGAGTTTAACCATGATTTTTGGATATAGTTTCATGTTCATAAGAAAAATCATTTTCCCAGAAGAACAACTTTTAAATCAAAGTTTATCATAGTTTTTAATTATCAAACCCAAAACAGCCCTCGGTGTTACTACAACGGCGTATGTCCAGTTTTACGGTGTTTTTCGTGTTTCCGGGTTTTAAATCATTAAGTTAGCATATCATATAGATATAGAACATGTTTTTAGTTGATTTTAAAAGTCAAGTTAGAAGGATTAACTTTTGTTTGCGAACAAGTTTAGAATTAACTAAACTATGTTCTAGTGATTTCAAGTTTAAACCTTCGAATAAGATAGCTTTATATGTATGAATCGAATGATATTATGAACAACATTACTACCTCAATTTTTGTGGATAAACCTACTGGAAAAGAGACAAATGGATCTAGCTTCAAAGGATCTTGGATGGCTTGAAAGTTCTTGAGTAGAATCATGACACGAAAACAAGTTCAAGTAAGATTTCCACTCGGAATAAGATTGTTATAGTTATAGAAATTGAATCAAAGTTTGAATATGAGTATTACCTTATATTAGAAAGATATCTTACTATAAATAAGAAAGATTTCTTGAGGTTGGATGATCACTCTACAAGATTGGAAGTAAGCTAGCAAACTTGGAAGTATTCTTGATTTTATGAAACTAGAACTTGTAGAATTTATGAAGAACACTTAGAACTTGAAGATAAAACTTGAGAGAGATCAATTAGATGAAGAAAATTGAAGAATAAAAGTGTTTGTAGGTGTTTTTGGTCGTTGGTGTATGGAATAGATATAAAGGATATGTAATTTTGTTTTCGTGTAAATAAGTCATGAATGATTACTCATATATTTGTAATTTTATGAGATATTTCATGCTAGTTGCCAAATGATGGTTCCCACATGTGTTAGGTGACTCACATGGGCTGCTAAGAGCTGATCATTGGAGTGTATATACCAATAGTACATACTTCTAAAAGCTGTGTATTGTACGAGTACGAATACGGGTGTATACGAGTAGAATTGTTGATGAAACTGAACGAGGATGTAATTGTAAGCATTTTTGTTAAGTAGAAGTATTTTGATAAGTGTCTTGAAGTCTTTCAAAAGTGTATGAATACATATTAAAACACTACATGTATATACATTTTAACTGAGTCGTTAAGTCATCGTTAGTCGTTACATGTAAGTGTTGTTTTGAAACCTTTAGGTTAACGATCTTGTTAAATGTTGTTAACCCAATGTTTATAATATCAAATGAGATTTTAAATTATTATATTATCATGATATTATGATGTATGAATATCTTTTAATATGATATATATACATTAAATGTCGTTACAACGATAATCGTTACATATATGTCTCGTTTCAAAATCATTAAGTTAGTAGTCTTGCTTTTACATATGTAGTTCATTGTTAATATACTTAATGATATGTTTACTTATCATAATATCATGTTAACTATATATATATCCACATATATGTCATCATATAGTTTTTACAAGTTTAAACGTTCGTGAATCATCGGTCAACTTGGGTGGTCAATTGTCTATATGAAACCTATTTCAATTAATCAAGTCTTAACAAATTTGATTGCTTAACATGTTGGAAACACTTAATCATGTAAGTAAAAATTTCATTTAATATATATATATATATATATATATATATATATATATATATATATATATATATATATATATATATATATATATATATATATATATATAAACATGGAAAAGTTCGGGTCACTACAACTAATGCACCGGCGGTGTTCATGGATCTTATGAACCACGTGTGCAAACCGTATCTCGACAAATTTGTTATTGTATTCATCGATGATATCTTGGTCTATTCTAAAAGCGAAGAGGAACACGAACATCACCTTCGACTCGTGCTCGAACTCTTGAGACAAGAACGATTCTATGCCAAATTCTCCAAGTGTGAATTTTGGTTGAAGGAAGTTCAATTTCTTGGTCATGTTGTAAGCGATCAAGGTATTAAGGTCGATCCTGCAAAAATCGAAGCCATTAGCAAATGGGAAACCCCTACTACTCCTACTCACATTCGTCAATTCTTAGGCCTCGCCGGGTATTATCGTAGGTTCATCGAGAATTTCTATTTGTTTGCTCGTCCTTTAACCGCATTAACTCACAATGGAAAGAAATTCGTTTAGGCAACCGAACAAGAGTCCGCATTTTAAATAATGAAGAAAAAGTTAACCACCGCTCCTATCTTATCTCTCCCCGAAGGCAATGATGATTTTGTTGTATATTGCAATGCCTCGAAACATGGTTTTGGGTGCGTATTAATGTAACGAAAGAAGGTTATTACTTATGCCTCCTGACAATTGAAAATTCATGAACGGAACTACACAACACATGATCTCGAACTCGGAGCCGTTGTATTTGCACTCAAAATGTGGAGACATTATCTTTATGGGACCAAAAGTACTATTTTCACCGATCACAAAAGACTCCAACACATCTTCGACCAAAAGCAACTAAACATGAGACAACGACGGTGGATTGAAACCTTAAATGATTACGATTGTGAGCTTCGTTACCATCCCGGAAAGGCAAATGTAGTACCGATGCCTTAAGTCGAAAAGAAAGAATGGTGCCTCTTCGTGTCTGAGCTTTAAGCATCACCATCCACAACAACCTCCATAGTCAAATTTGGGTAGCCCAAGACGAAGCCCTCAAGGATGAAAACATTTCACTCGAATGCTTGAACGTCCTCGTCTCTCGATTCGAAGTTAAGGAGACCGAACTTCGATATTTCGCCAGAAGAATTTGGGTGCCTAGTTATGGGGACTTGCGAAGCCTTATTCTAGACGAAGCCCATAAGTCAAGGTATTCGATTCATCCCGGTGCCAATAAGATGTACCACGACCTCAAACAACAATATTGGTGGCCGAACATTAAAAGGGGCGTCGCTACTTATGTTGGAAAATGTCTAACTTGCTCCAAAGTTTAAGCCGAACATCCAAGACCATCCGGATTACTTCAACAACCCGAAATCCCACAATGGAAGTGGGAAAGAATAATGATGGATTTTATCACAAAACTACCCAAGACAATAGGCAGTTATGATACCATCTGGGTTATTGTTGACCGTCTCGCCAAATCCGCCCACTTCCTAGCCATAAAGGAAACCGACAAAATGGAAAAACTTGCACAACTTTACATTAAAGATATCGTAGCCCGTCACGGTGTACCATTATCGATTATTTCCAACCGAGATGGCCGTTTTGTTTCTAGATTTTGGCGTACTTTACAAGAATCGTTGGGAACAAGATTAGACATGAGCACCGCATATCATCCACAAACCGATGGACAGAGCAAATGCACGATTCAAACTTTGAAAGATATGTTACGAGCTTGCGTTATCGATTTTGGAAAAGCTTGGGACAAGCACTTGCTTCTCGTCGAATTCTCTTACAACAATAGTTATCACGCGAGTATTAACGCCGTACCATTCGAAGCGTTATATGGCCGCAAATGTCGTTCTCTCCTTTGTTGGGCCGAAGTAGGCGACAAGCAAATCACCGGACCCGAACACATTCATGAAACAACCGAGAAGATAATTCAAATTCGAGATAGGCTCAGGACGGCCCGTAGTCGGCAAAAGAGCTATACTAACATTAGACGCAACGACCTCGAATTCCAAGTCGGTGACCGCCTAATGTTAAAAGTCACACCTTGGAAAGGTGTAATCCATTTCGGGAAACGCATGAAGCTAAATCCACGGTATATTGGTCTTTTCAAAATCTTGGAGCGTGTTGGAACCGTTGCTTATCGTTTAGATCTTCCGCCTCAACTGAGCTCCGTTCATCCTACTTTCCATGTATCAAATTTGAAGAAGTGTCTTGCCGAACCCAAACTCATTATCCCTCTCGAGGAGCTTACTATTGATGACAAACTTCAATTTGTGGAAGAACCGGTTGAAATTGTGGATCACTCCGTCAAGACGCTAAAACAAAGCCGAATTCCGATTGTCAAAGTCCGTTGGAACACCAAAAGAGGACCCGAGTTTACTTGGGAAAGACAAGATCAAATGAAAAGGAAGTACACTCATTTATTCGTGGATTCGAAAACGCAAGATCTCGAGGAAGAAACAACGACTACTACGCCTACTTAAATTTCGGGACGAAATTTCTTTTAAGGAGTAGGTAATGTAATATCCCGCCTATTTCCGTTTACTTTCCGTTAATTAATTTGAAGTCCGTTATCTAAGTATAACATCTCTCGTTTACTCTACGTATTTAAGGTAATTCGTTTGGTTAATTCACGCATCTGTATTTTAACTCGAGGGACCAAAGTTGTCAAGTGGGCAAAGTCTTGACCAGGTCAACTAGTCAACCATGGCCTCTCCACCATTCATTCACCACCTCCTCTTTTGTGATACTTCAACTTTTTCTCTCAAACACCAAATCAAAGAATCATCATCCATTTTGAATCTAGCAAGCGTTCTTCAAAACAAATTACATATTTGGAATCCTTGCAACTTCCTCTTCGAATCCATACCAACTTCATCTCGTTTCGGTAACTTTCTAAAAACACTAATTTTCTTGTTCTTGATCTTTAAAACATAAAAGTATGTTAATTAGTGTCTATGGCTCAAGTCTAACATGATTATGTGATTTATTTGCTTGTTCTTGCTATTTTGATGTAACTAGCTTAAACTTGAAAAATGACTTGAGTAATCTTGAGTTTGGTTGATCATATGTTGTTAGATGTTAAAAGTGCATGTATTAAATGTGTTACTAGCATCATTAGCTTCAATTTGGTATGTAGGTTGACTTGGAAAAGCCTCATTAACATAATTAAGGATTTTATGATTTTTGGTTAGGGTTTGGTAGCCTTAAATGTGATTTTTGATGCATTAAAAGCCTCGCAATGTTGTTTGTAAGTGTTTATTAGTATTGTATGCGTAATTACCTACGAAACGGCGTATGATACGTGTGTTTTAAGTTCCCAAATCATCTTATGCATTTTATGAACTTGAAACCTTGATGATGAGCGTTAAATGATCAATCGACGAGAATTCGATTTTTGTAAATGATGTTTTTGTTTGATGAAATGTGTTTAGTTGTATTCCTCGTCAAAATACCTTTCCAACGATATAAGATACGTGTTTTGAATGTTTACGGTTCATTATTATGGTTGTTTGAAGTTGGATTCGTGCATTAAGTGTTCAAACTGCCTAGATTGCTGAACAGATACCCTGAACGGCGCTCTAAACCCTTGAGCGGTGTTCCGGGCCCCGGCTGTCCAAAAGTGCACATTTTCGTTTAATTCTAACTATGCTACGCACCTCCGATTAACATGAAACTTATTTTAACATGCACATATATGATTATTAGACTTTGAAAAATAGTTCGGGACCCGACCCGAACGTGTTGACTTTTTTGTTGACTTTGACTTGACCAAAGTTGACTTTTGTTCAAACTTAACCAATACTTGTTTAAACCGTTCTAATCTTCTTGTATACTTGATTCTTGCATGAAACTAGACAACTTGATTCACATGCTTTAAAATCGAGTCGTAATGAGCCATATAACTAATTGAACAACTTTGACCGACCGTGTTTACCGATATTGATACAACCTATTTGTTTAGGTCAAGACTAGCATTGTTCTTTGCATACGTTTACTTTGTGAAGTACCTATTTTACCCGTACACTCAAGGTGAGATCATAGTCCCACTTTTACTCTTTTATACTTATACTTGGGATGAGAAAACATAAACGATTTATACTTTTATACTTTGAACACAAATACAAAAGTAAAGATACATACGAGTTAGAACAAAAATCCTCAAGTCCAATTATCATTAGTTACACTTGTAGGGTGTAAGCGAGAACTTATGTTGTGTGGTCATACGGGTTTGACGGACCCTCATCCGGACGGATGAAACGTATTTTCGGTATATAGTGTAGGTTCTAACACTATTATGCAGAGGTAAGATTCAGTTAAGCTTTGGTAATTGGGTGCTCGTGATACAAACAACATCTTTTGGGATGTATACGCTTTGATAATCACTTTATACTAAATCTTGTGGTTCAATACAATATACTTACTAAACCTATGATTTCACCAACGTTTTTCGTTGACAGAATTTCTATGTTTTTCTCAGGTCCTTGAATGCTAAGTGATACATGCTTCCGCACTCTACTTTTTGATACTTGATTGGATGTCGAGTATACATGCATACATGGAGCGTCTTTTGACTTACTTTAAATTGTATCGCATAGGTTTCATTTGTACTTTAAACGTTGTATTATAACTAGTCGTTGAACTACTTTTGTAAACCTTGAGACATCCATACATTTGAAATGAATGCGACATATTTTGATCAAACGTTGTTTTGAATACTTATGACCACGTAGCGGGACCTAAGTAGACGGAGCCGTCAATGACGATTTTGACGGGTCGCTACAACGGCGGTCGTTTTTATAACTACGGTCAAGGAAAACCCGAGAAAACAAGCGATGGTGAAAAACCGCAAAATAAGGTGAAAAACAGGGTAGGGAAGATAAAAAAAAAACAGGTCACAAACAACAAAACTACAAGAACATAAAGCAACCAAACCTAAAGACCCGAAACATAAAAATTCGGCAGCAAGCTCCAACCTAAAACCATCCAACAACCACCTCGGAGGTGGTTCTTGACATCCCAGAAGATAAAAAATCGTCGAACACTCCATGAAATGAAATGGGCCAGAATGTCGAGAAACACAAAATGGTACATGGAAGTCGTCACAAGACAACCATCGAACCCTCCAACCCCACGACCACCACAACGAATAGTGGTTACCCACCGTGCTCGTCGTTTGTGAGAAAGTAAAGGAAGAAGAGGCAGAGACTGGAAGAACAGTCGGCCAAAACAACAATAATGGAGGAAAAACCCACCCACATCGATAAAGCATCTTGAGAGAAAACTACCAACCATCATCACCAAATGATGACCTAGTGTTAGTTAATAATTCAAAATGTTTATAAAGATGACTTATTGTATTTTAATATTTCAGTAATTCATACGGTTTTTCTTCTCGTATATTAGGCGATTCCCATCGGTTAGCTATCCTGCCGTTATTGCCATAGTCATCTACTACTATGGATGTCATTCAAACGTTATCCATAGTCATCCACCATTTCATGATTCATTATGTCTTCTGAAAGCATATTCAATAACGGAACATGTGCTATACTTTAATAAAATTTGTTGTACATTGTGCTTCAGTATATGTACTATGGTTAAATAAATTAATTTTGTAGTTGACGAAGGGTGTCATGGATGATATTGATTAGTTATTCCTTAGTGAAAGGGAGGAAGTTTTGACTAGCAAAATACTGACATTGATTAATAGAACCGTAGAAAAATAAAATTTTGGTTTTCATTTTTCTTCTCATTATCAGTTTTGTTTTTATGTTTTTCATATTAGATATTCAGATAATTTAAAAGTTTATTCATCAATTTTCGTTTATGGGCAGTACCACATCATCCTCTTAGACCATGATTAACACAGTGTGTTACCAAGAACGTGAATTTATCACCCCTCCAATTACGCCACTAACCCGGCGTGATGGACAAAAAAAATGGTGGCGTGTCCCATCACTGGAAGAAAAAGGTGGCGTGAGGAGGTGACCAATGAATATATTCATCCTTAAATAAATGACCAATCAGATTTAAATATCTATGGAATCTACTCTTCATCACACTCCACCCCTCCATCGCCACTACAAACTCACTCCATCACAATTGTCATTTCAGCACTATACCTCACAAAACTACCCATCACACTCCATCACACCGTCACAATTAATAATGGCCGTAGTTTGATCTAACGATAGCTAAGTATGAGTGAGCAGCTCAGTTATGCGTGTTTGTGAATATATTATATATTTATACATTATTTTTTTCATATTTTTAAGTGAAAATTGTACGTGATTATTTTGTTGATATACTAAATTGGTAGCTTATATTCATGATAAATCAAATTATAGATTCATGTTCCAATCTAGTTTTTTACTGAATAATAGGAAATGGAATCAATGAATGGTAACAGTTGTGGATATGTTAGAATGCCATAACATAATCCATCAGGCATCATCCTGAATATTGTCTTGTCTCTTTCAATGGCTTTATTCCTTTTTATAAAATCATTATCTTAATTTATGTAACTTTAGACATAACTCATTAACAGTAGTACGAGTATTTTTTTTGTTACATATTGTAACCTCTATTTTATTTCCACAAATTGACAGTTCTTACAAATATATACAGCGTACATACTAGCCAGAAATGTGTTGTTATCTTCAACAGGGATTGGCATATGCTTAGTTACTGAACCATATAAGCAACTGGCCCTGGCTTTCGGCTTTTCTCCATGATTCAATAAACCAACATTGAAAGTATTGCAAGTAAACCAGCTTTAGAATCTTGATCCTTTACCCCTTGTGTTGAAAAAACTGAAGTATCAAACAAAAACTTTAGAACAAGATGCTTTGATGATTATGTTACTTTGCAAAAGCTATTCCTTTGTGCTTCAACATAAAGCACCTAAGTTCACAAAATTTGGTTCAACAATAACCATTGTAGGATCGATTTAACAGAATAATTCAATCGTTAATCTCAATATTGAGTGCGGAATCTTCAATATTAAGTTTCCAACAAAAATATAACTTAGAGATATATTTGATTCTAGTGTATGGATGAACTTTTAGGATCACCAAACTTTGGGTGCGATTCGTCCACTAGCGAAGAACGTTGCATATAACGTTGTGAATTAGTTTCTAGTCCGTATGGATGTGTCACTCATCTGTATAGGACAATCTGATCCGTACGGATTACATACTCATCCGTACGGATGACTATGAACTTTAACATACTTTTGAGTTATAAACTAGGGACTTATACATATTTATGCACTATACAAACATTTATTAACAGTACCAAGATGGAAATTAACACCAAATATGCATAATACAGGGCAATGAGTATCATTACTTAAAAGTGCAATTATCAAAAGTGGCATAACGTACTTGTAAATTGCAATGAGTTATCAGTTAATATTGTTATCTCATACGGTGACATAGTAAACTTGTAAGCCAAACATAGATTCGTGTTATCAGTCACATTGAAACGGAACTGAGGTAGGGGCACATCTACCATATAAGAGTAACCAAACATAATTCGAGTGACCCTACTAGTTTGAAATTCTTTTTACAATGTACATTTTGAATTGTATTGGACATCACTAGATTTAACTATATAACTCCATATATATTCAAGATTTATAGTTTTTAAAGGTAAACGAACACTAAAGTACCCTTGAAATATAATTAACTTTGGAAAGAAAAAAAAATCGAGACCCATTTGAATTTTGATCCTAAACTCGTCACTCAGTTCAGGATGATGCAGTATTTGAGGCGAATCGGATTTTCTTTTGACATTATTTAGGATTTCATCGTATCATATCACATATATTTCAAACAAAAAACAAATAAAAAGATATTAACTCATATATGAGTAACCAAACAAATGAGAACTTTGTATTTGATCCCATAAACTTGCACAATGAAGCATTTCTGCCGCCTAAGACTGCCTCTTCTGACACTTGTTTATGGACTATTCTTTGTCTATCAATTTTCAACCATCCTTAAGTACCAATCACCCCATGGTATTTGTTTCTCAACTCACAAAATGTATTACTTCCGTAGATATAAATTAGCCAATTGGTATGCACTAGCTTATCATAAAAGCAGCTCGATATGTTCAGAATCATGAGCGAATTGTAGCGTAATTTAAGGTTTAATGTAAGAATATATAGTTAAGCAAGTAATGTAGTCGAAAATCAAAATGAGGTTATACACTACACCTCCTTATTATATTGCAGGTACGATGTTTACTATTGACACAATTGCATTGCGGATCTAACGGAATTAGCAACGGAAATGGAAAGTTTGAATGATTTGCCTGGCTCCCTGGATGCCATTTAAGAAAAGCACGTCAAACTATTGATCACTCTTTTTATATGGCACCTGAGGAGTCAGGCAAACATGTCGATTTCACTTTCATGCACTCTTATAAAAAATACGGTAATATATCCTTTTTGCGTACAAATTTGTCGTTTAAATTGCTACACAAAGATCAATATGAGACGAATAAAGAATCACCTCGCACCCATGTGAGTTAACTGTCATGAATTGATAATTAGCCTTTACTATTGTATCTCATTTTGTATGTTGTTACTGCAACAATTATGTGGTCTTTAAGTTTTCTTAATAGAAAAAATAGCCGTTTCTTCCTTTTCAGTTTTTAACCAGTTGAAACTTGTACCAAGTGACAAATAAGTTTACTCAGTTTTGAAGCCAATTACGATTAAATTAAAACGCGGATCGAACTAAAAATCTTGTACTCTATAAGCCCATTGGGCTTACACTGATATTTTGATAAGCCTGGGTGCGCCTTGTGGTTGAAAATGTCAAAATAATATGTCAAGAATGGGTTCAAAGAGCTAATTACTCATATGGTTCACTTATATATTTATTTTGTATTTTTCTTCTGGAAATAAATTAAAATTGATTAGAGGATATATTGTATTTTCTGTGTTAACTATGGATGATATCGGGTCGGGTATAGGTAATTCCAGACCCGAACCCGGTTAGGAAACTCCGTCTCAAACCCGGTCTTATACCCGTCGGGTCCTCATTTACTTACTAATCGTCGGGTTATCGGGTTCTCCACGGGTAAACGGGGATACCCGTTTACTTAATAACTCTAAAGTTATCAGATTTTCTTGTGGTTATCAAATATCTCGGTTGTTAGTCATTATCATTCATCATTTACTTATTTCAATTTATTATTTAATTCAATAATATTGCTATTAAATTGAGTACAGATTCTAATAAATATATATATAAATAGCGAACAATAGTACAATACTACATTGTAACTTATATTATTTTTATTAAATTTACTATTGTTATTAATGAAATTGAACTCCCCTTCAGGTCGGATATACAGGTATATGGGCCGGGTATAAGGGTCGGGTATGAGAGTTTGAATCTGAATCCATCCCCAAACCCCAAGCCGGGGGGAAATTTAAAATCATCCCCATATCCGGACAAAGACTCGAATACCTGAACTAGGCCTAAAAGTGTCGGTTTTTGAGTTTACCCATCGGGTACGGGCCTTTTTGCCATCTCTAGTGTTACCTGTTCTGTTTCTTTGTGTGCTAACTTTTTTTCCCTCTATGGAAAAGCTAATGTACTCTGTGATTGGGTTTAATTGTATGTTGTATTATATTGTATGTTTGTTTTATTATGCATAATATTAATTGTTTGTATTTGTATACTACTACTTCCATGATACTATTTTTTTTTTTTTTTTTGTTTCTTTAAAAGGTAATCTATAATATCTAATAAATTTCTATAATCATTATGTTATAATGAGGATTATTTAAATTAAACAAAATTTCTAAAGTAAAGAGAAATATTCTAAGCTTCCATGATGTTGTCATTAATATTATTAATTATATTTAATAAAAATATTAACATGTTAATTGTATTATATATGGAGCATTATGTACAACCTTATGATAAAAACATCTTCATGACCATATGTAAGATTTTGAAACATTATGTACAACCTTATAATAATACATCCTCACGACCATATGTACAAACATTAGAACAAATTGTACAATCTTTCAGAAAATACACCATGAACACATGTACAAACTTTGATGCATATCGTACAACTTTCATATAATAATTACTACGTATATTTTAATTTTTAAAAACATTCAAGAAGCATTGTTATTATTAATAATTATTATTAAAAATAGAAATACTTAATTTTGAAGCAAATTTTATAATTATTATCTATTATCTATTATTATAATTATAATTATAATTATTATTATATTATTATTATTCAAATATGGGTTCACTTTACAAGATTAATTATGTTATATATGTATGCGAAATATATGTCTCAATAAAATGTTGTAATATAGGCTTTTGTAATAAGAAAAATAGTAATTCTTATGAAAATTGGAAGATGGTGATGGGAGAATAAATATAGTTCATTTATTCTGATCAAATTAAGTACATCAATATGTTTACAAAAATAACGACAAGTTTTTTAGTCGGAATCTGTGACACGGGTCATTAAACTAAATGACTTTACCATTTACATTCACTTAATACTTAAAACGTATAATTAAACTGTTTCATTTAAATAAACTCGTGATTTCCGATCATTTCACTAGTATAAACAAGCTCGAAAACTTGTATATTCTATTTGTGAAATCTAGGTACTAAATTTTTTTTTAATTTACTATTGACTAATTTTAAATATGAAAATATATCTTACCTAAAAATAAAATAAAATAAAATATTTAGATGCTTTGTATATAGGGTTAAAGCCAAAAATAGGCTACAAACTTACACAAATGTACCGATGTCGCCCACAAACTCATTTCCGTCCTACTATCACCTACAAATTTTCAAAAAAATATATCAACATTTTATAGTTTTGACATGTTACATACTAATTTTGACCTGATAATATTTTTTTTTTAAGAATTAAGATCCAATCCACGAACGACACATGTTGATTTTAACCAGTTTAGACGGTAGCAAGTCATTTTTGTTTACATTGGTACACTTTTTGAAAGTTTTTGTTTACATTGGTACACTTTTTGAAAGTTTGTAGGCGACAGTATGACGGAAATGGGTTTGTGGGCGACATCGGTACATTTGTGTAAGTTTGTAGCCTATTTTTGGCTTTAACCCTTGTATATATGACAACTCTTGTATAAAGTAATTAAAAAAATGGTAAATCTCTCCCTATAAATCCTTCATGTACTTCCTCAAAATGGTGTTATATACCGTCTCTTGGATGATAGTCTTGCATAAGACGAAGTCTTTTCACATGTGTGCATTTTGATGGGGCTGACGTGTTTTCTTGTGTGTGATGATTGTATGTGTATGTGTGTGTGTTTTTTTTAAAACGGCAAGATAAATATTATAAAAGGCTTCTACCAAGTAATTAGAAGTAAAAAAACAACAACAGTTACAATGGCTTTATAAGCCAATTGTTCCAAGACATATTACTTTTACATCTATTAGACAACCAACTGTGAGAAAAGTTTCTAATAGAATCGAAAATCTCGTCTTTCTTTACCCGAATTTCCAAAAAAATAACGCCATTTCGAAAACGCCAAATAATCCCAAACATAGAAGCCATAAGCACATACATACGGTTTCTAACTGCTACGTTGACCATCCAGAGATCGAACCATTCTATAAACTCGTACCATGAATTGAAGTTATCGAAATCTACACCGGTCCAAATTCTAAGCTTCCTCCAAATCTCCTTGGCCAAAATTGTAACACCCCGTTTTTCTAAACATGACGCTCGGGGCGTCATACGGAGTCCAGGTTATGGTATTTGATCATTCGGACGTAATTACTTGACCGCGTATGACTTTGGATATTCTTAAAAAGTGGAATGGGTGTTAATCGGGTCACTAGTCGCGTTTAAGCATGGTATATCGCGTTTTGGCTCGTCGCGGTCTGCGACTTAGTGGGTTGATATGCGACTGGTTGAAAACCATGCCTCCTGATCACCTGGTCGCGTTTCGTGTAGGTTTACCGCGTTGAAGTCATCGCGATACGCGATAGAAGGTCGTGAAAGGCGATAATTATGCAGAACTGACTTCTTTGACCCGTTTTTAAGGGGTATTTTGAGGGTGTTTTGGTAATTTCGCATTGTGGACGGGTTTTGTGACGACCCGGAAATTTCCGACCAAATTTAAATTTAAAATTTATATGATTTTGACCGACGATTCACGAACAAATATTTGTAACTAGACATGAATAAAAACATATATAAATATATATTTTATAATGTGATAAAAGTATAATAATAACTTAGTCATAAAACGTTTAGATTTAAAATATATATATATATATATATATATATATATATATATATATATATATATATATATATATATATATATATATATATATATATATATATATGTTAGGACGATGATTTTACGAAGCGAATGACCAAAACACTCAAATGAATAAGTTACACTTTGAGTGGGATAATTTTTTATTGATTTGAGTCTTGTTATTGATAAAGGTACATTACACGAAACGTAAAGTACCAGTTTTCTATGCGTACGAAAATGCGTTCGAAAAACCGGAACCGGTACTTAAGTCGAGGGTCAACGTACAACACATCGGTGTAAAAATTACAAATCAACTATGCACGAAAATATAATATAATATTTAATTAATTCTAAAGATTAAATATATATTTATATTATATTAATTAATAAATATGTCGATAAGGAAAAAAAACAATATCATTAGCAGGTTAAAACAAGCGATGTTGGGCTGTAAAGTATTCCCCGCGATCGCATGGGAATTATACTACGGGACCATGAGATCGCATGGCATCTGGAGACAGAAGTATTATATAAAGCTCGTTCGTGTCTGGCGAATTCATTTATCTTTCCATCTCTCAATCTCTCATTCTCAAGTACTCTGAAAAATATTTATTATTCATATTATTATTATTATTATTATTATTATTAAGATTAATATTATTATTATTAATCTTATTATTATTAGTATTATACATAAAATACTACGACGAGGTCATGAGCGCATTATTTTCAAAATGGGTTTTTCGAGCGGGATAGAGCTAAGGAAATTATGGGTTATAGCTATGGAAGTTTTGGGTATTGTTCGGGGGTATAGCTTGGGAGATCAACCTAGCGTTTATCATTTCCGTTGCGTCTACGTACTTTCCTGCAATATTGAATCAGAATATTGATACGTGAGCATTCATATCTTATCTTTTATATATTGATAGTGTATCCATGTCTAGTGCTCGAGTATATATGTTTATGCATGCTTGTATGCTATAATTTTATCGTTTGAAAGTTTATGATGAATCACGAATTTGATACATATGTTATTGATAAAAGGTATATGATATGCATGTCGTTGGAAAGCTGTCGAAAAATTAATAACTTTTCATTTAGAAATCTCGTGATTTTGATGAACGGATTAAAAGATATGGTCAACTGAATTATGTTTGACGTTAATTGAAATTGTGTTTGAAACTGTAAATTAATATTTAAACAACTTGTCTATGAGATTGATAAATTAGAATTTTAGATATTACTAATCGAGTAAATGAATTTCTATATAAGACACGTCTCGTTTTGTTGAACAACTGTCAGAGTTGACTGTTTTATCATGTTTTAAAGCTTTATAAATACTATAATCTGATTTTACAAGTATTGGAAAACTATGTGAAATAATAAAATATATTCGATTGCCATGATAATTCAAATATAATATAGCTCCTGAAATAAATAATATTTTGAGTTTGATAAACTATAAATTCGTTCAATTATCAAGACTTATACTATGTTAATAAACATGTATAGATTTAAAGATCATATTGGGTCAGGTTGACTTTTGAGATGATTTTTGTTAACTTTTGCATGTTGGTCTCGAGCATTAGGATTGTGATACACTATTACCCAACCTAGCTTATTAGACATGTATTGACCAACATATGTTCTCTAGGTTGAGATCTACGGTTAATTTTGCATTCCGAGTTTCGGACACTTTTTGGTGAATGACCTTATATGCTGCTAAGGTGAGTTTCATTTGCTCTCTTTTTAATTGCTTT
This sequence comes from Rutidosis leptorrhynchoides, assembly GCF_046630445.1. Lineage (NCBI taxonomy): Eukaryota > Viridiplantae > Streptophyta > Magnoliopsida > Asterales > Asteraceae > Rutidosis > Rutidosis leptorrhynchoides. The sequence goes on from NC_092342.1 coordinate 304,355,287, forward strand.
TGCAATCTATATTTTTGGGCTGAGAATACATACACTTTATTTTAAATGCAATGGATACAAGTACAAACTAAATTCTACACTGAGTTTGAACCGAAAATCCCTTAGCTTTGGTAAATAGTAACTGCCGGTTATAAGAACTGGTGGGCACGAGTAGTTGTATATGAATCCATAGGGCTTTACATCCCCGTCTGTTCCAGATATAGAAACCCTAGCCTGAACTATAAAACAGACGTATGCTATTTGAGTTTAGTACACGTTGGATTGCGTGTATTGTACATGTTAGTTGCATGTATGTTAAAACAGGGGTACTTATTATAGACGTTAAAGTTTAGTTACCAGGGTGCTCAATTTCGTAGAATATTTTGATAAACGTTTCTGGATGAAACAACCTGAAATCTTGTGATCCACCTTTATATACAGATTATGCGCAACAATAAAACTATGAACTCACCAACCTTTGTGTTGACACTTTAAAGCATGTTTATTCTCAGGTTTCTAGAAGTCTTCCGCTATTTGCTTATATGTGATACAAGCTATGTGCATGGAGTCATACATGCTTTATTCGAGAAAATGTTGCATTCACAAAATCTCCACCATGTATCTTATTTTAACTGCATTATCAACGGATGTAGTATTGTAAACTATTAAGTATGGTGATTGTCTATATGTAGAAATCATCAAACGTCAAAAGCCTTGAAATTTGATATTCAACTATGGTGTGCCTTTTCAAAAGAATGCAATGTTTACAAAACGTATCATGTAAAGGTCAGTACCTCACTGTGAAATCGATGAATGATGTATTCGTCCAAAGGGATTTGGAAGGATCGTCACAGTTGGTATCAGAGCTTGAGGTCATAGGGAACCAGAATTTTCATTAGTGTGTTTAACTGGTAATTGTTAGGATGCATTAGTGAGTCTGGACTATGATCGTATCTGTTTTTACCGAGTTTTGCTTATCATTTCTTATTAGAAATTACTTGCTTATCATTCTTTAGTCTAGACACGTCTTACTGCAATTATTGCACAAATGGAAGTATAGACAAATCATATCTTATCATATTTATCTCAGCAGACTTTGTTTGACACTTTTCCTAAATTTCCTCCGTAAATTACGGAATCTTTTTGCTATATATACGTACTCAAGGAGACGAAGATATCATTCAGTATTCAACACCCATCTCATATCAAAAACCCTTTATCCGATCATATAATATGGATTTCTCACTTGATTCCTCGAACTCCTCGAGCTCTGAAATCAGTGTGACCGGAATGGAGCAACCAATTAACCATCATCTATTCTGGATTAATTGAGGATGGGTTCGTAGCTTACTTAATCATTGGAGACAAGAAGAAGGTGATCCCTTCCATCCACCACATTCCCCTCTTGGCGAAGAACCTGAAGCACTTACCGGCGAACCTGTTTGTAATACCATTTTCTCTCTCATTTCCAGAGTGTCTCGTCACGATTATATATTATCTCAAATTCTAGACCTTATTCATCCGCTCGTCCGAACCAACAATCATCCCGGTGTAATAGAAGAAGTCAACGAGCTTCGCGCTCGGGTAGTGGCTTTGGAGAATATGGTGCAAAGGTTACAAGCACCAGCAGCATCACCGGCATCAACAATACCACCGACAACAACACCAACAGTACCATTACCACCACCAACAACAACCGCATCGCAAACCTCAACTTCACAATCTGTTCCACAAGCATCAACGTCATACACACCATAGTTACCAAGGAGTACCAACAACAATAACCGATTAAGTATTGATTCATAACTTCATTGGAGAAATATTCTACGACGATTATGTAATATCTAAAGTTTTAATCGAAAACGAGATGAGACTAATATTATGTTAACTCATTAAATCCATGATTACATCTATAGAAAATATATACGCATGTATATTTTCATAAAGATTATAATTAAAAATAAATAAAATTCTTTTGTACAAAATATTAATGGTGAGAATATTTTAACGGGTAGGTAATACCAGGGAGATATATAAATTCACAATTAATATGTTACATTCTTCGATTCTGATTCAGCAAATTATCAACTATACTCACTACTTTCACAATGATATACATTCTTTCCTAGAAATCAAAACAACCATTCGCATCCAAATTTGATTACATATTCTGATTTTGACAGATCGGAATCCAAGTCAAGACTCAACAGGAGATATCACTCTTAAATCCTTACATCTTTCAAAGCTATACTTTGACTTCAAAAATTGTGCTAGAACATCACTTCTACCCAGAGAGATATTCGTATCATTCAAAATTCTAGAACATCATATGTATATTAATGATTACAATCTGTCTTCAAACCCTTCGAAATTCCTGAAGACACTTCAAATAATGAACAATCGAGATGATGATCCAACCACATGTTACCCACGGTCATGCACCTGAAAAACTCTCGAAACCAAAGTCATAGTTTAAAACGTATCCGTGTCAGACCCTTTGGCATTTATAAGCACAAATAACTTTTCAATCCCTTTTCAAAGTAGACAGTTTTGTCACAGCTCCAGCAAATCAACTTTAATGGTTCATTCGAATAAGCTTTATTATAACGATTACCTATTCATCATTGTTACCGGGGAACTCTTTATATCTCGCCACAGTAGCAGTAAACTTACCAACAATTTCATTGATTTTTAAGCCTCTCCGAAAAATCACTATACTTATTCATTGAAACCCTATCATATACTCATCTGCATCTTGTAATGGTAGTCACCATACCAAAAAGCTTGAACCATTATTCTCGAATTTCGCAGCAATTCTACGCCAATAGTTATATATATACATATAACGTTTACCTCCAAGACTTACATACTTTGAATGTGAAGTTTCTGAAAAATACCCTAAACTGCGAACTAGTTCTCGAAATTTTGAAAAATGCTGATGAAACGGCAAAAACTGTAAACGACCGTAACAGTCAAAAGTTTGATGATAAAGAATAGTGTATTGGCAAAGCTCAGAAAAAGAGAAGGTTTGGAACTGGAAAACGGATTGAGAAAACTAAGAAGGAGACTGTGGATAAATCACAAAGACTAAACCTGCCTTCAAAGAATCCAAATGATTTAGTATCTGTTGAAGTCATTAACGAATACCTTGTTCCTGACTCTAAACCCTTGGGAATAATATTCTTCATCATCCTCTGATATTAAAAATTCTAAGATATCATCGTATCTTTCATTATAAATATCCTCGATATTTCTGAAGATATTTTCATAACTATTCTTATCTAAGATTATTTATCTCTTCGCGCTATCTGTGTTACATCATAAAAGAAACTATATTAGTTTCTATATTCTGTAAACCTTCGAGTTTAAATTATGAATGTTAATGAAGTAGTGTTGGGAACTGAAGCATGAGTTAGTATAATATAATGATACTTGATCAACGTGATTATATTACAGTAAGTCATGTTGATTTTCTAAATAGAACGTGATGATTCACGGATTATAACGTCATCATGTGCCATGTTACATGACTCTTACATTCTACCTCATCTCCAAACACATTAAGAACATATCTTCTTGATAGTTCTATTTTTTCCGGATATTCTGGTAATTTGACAAGTCATGATCGTGTCATTACAATTTCCTTCTTAGAACATTAATTATGTTCATTCCGAAATTAATATCTACGTATTCTGGACCATTATTCGCCTGATTTAAAGTCGGGAAGATAAAACAAAAGCATGAAGCTTCAAAATATCAATGGGAGTATAAATCACGGTAAATTAGAGAGAATATTAACTGTGGATGTCAATGATTATGGAAAGACAGAAGCAGAGACATCGAAATATAAGGGAAGATATAAAACCCAACAACCACCCAGAAATTATAAACCGTATATATCGATGCATATAGAAATATAAAGACAAGGGAGGACTAAAAACACTATAAAACCAAGAGTATAGTAGAAGTGAATAGATTCTTCTGGCGGGAGATGAAAAAGAAGAATGACAGATATGAAAGTTAGGAGTATATCAAGAATCAGAACTGTATGAAGCATATTGACGAATACTTTAAAGTATGAGTTGAGGGATGAATAATAGAAGGTGCGCTGTGGAAATAAAGAAACAAAGGGGGTGAATTTATAGTAAAATATCTGACAGAGCAATCGAAATAGATTATTGCATTTAACCAAAGAAGATCCTATCTCCTTAACTACTGAAGAATCAAATCTTATTACGAAGATTTTCCTCTAAATCCCTTAAAATCCGGAAATCCACCGTGACTACGTCCAAAGTTAAATCTCTATCTCAGCCTTTTGTGACAGCTTCACTCGTACGCTTCACATAATCGAATCGTTTTATCTATATTAGTCAATAATGATAAAACTTTATTTATCCACTCATATTCGTCATAAAAACATTTTTATTGTTAGCCATGACGATCCCAATCAAATTTCGGGACGAAATTTCTTTAACGGGTAGGTACTGTGACGACCCAGAAATTTCCGACCAAATTTAAATTTAAAATTTAAATGATTTTGACCGACGATTCACGAACAAATATTTGTAACTAGACAAGAATAAAAACATATATAAATATATATTTTATAATGTGATAAAAATATAATAATAACTTAGTCATAAAACGTTTAGATTTAAAATAGTATTATTATATATATATTAGGACGATGATTTTAAGAAGCAAATGACCAAAACACTCAAATGAATAAGTTACACTTTGAGTGGGATAATTTTTCATTGATTTGAGTCTTGTTATTGATAAAGGTACATTACACGAAACGTAAAGTACCAGTTTTCTAAGCGTACGAAAATGCGTTCGAAAAATCGGAACCGGTACTTAAGTCGAGGGTCAACGTACAACACATCGGTGTAAAAATTACAAATCAACTATGCACGAGAATATAATATAATATTTAATTAATTCTAAAGATTAAATATATATTTATATTATATTAATTAATAAATATGTCGATAAGGAAAAAAACAATATCATTAGCAGGTTAAAACAAGCGATGTTGGGCTGTAAAGTATTCCCATGCGATCGCATGGGAATTATACTACGGGACCATGCGATCGTATGGCATCTGGGGACAGAAGTATTATATAAAGCTCGTTCGTGTCTGGCGAATTCATTTATCTTTCCATCTCTCAATCTCTCATTCTCAAGTACTCTGTAATATATTTATTATTCATATTATTATTATTAAGATTAAAATTATTATTATTAATCTTATTATTATTACTAGTATTATACATAAAATACTACGACGAGGTCATGAGCGCATTATTTTCAAAACGGGTTTTTTCGAGCGGGATAGAGCTAAGGAAACTATGGGTTATAGCTATGGAAGTTATGGGTATTGTTCGGGGGTATAGCTTGGGAGATCAACCTAGCGTTTATCATTTCCGTTGCGTCTACGTACTTTCCTGCAATATTGAATCACAATATTGATACGTGACCATTCATATCTTTATATATTGATAAAAGGTATATGATATGCATGTCGTTGGAAAGGTGTCGAAAAATTAATAACTTTTCATTTAGAAATCGCGTGATTTTGATGAAAGAATTAAAAGATATGGTGAACTGAATTATGTTTGACGTTAATTGAAATTGTGTTTGAAGCTGTAAATTAATATTTAAACAACTTGTCTATGAGATTGATAAATTGGAATTTTAGATATTACTAATCGAGTAAATAAATTTCTATATAAGACACGTCTCGTTTTGTTGAACAACTGTCAAAGTTGACTGTTTTATCATATTTTAAAGCTTTTTAAACACTATAATCTGATTTTACAAGTATTGAAAAACTACGTGAAATAATAAAATATGTTCGATTGCCATGATAATTCAAATATAATATAGCTCCTGAAATAAATAATATTTTGAGTTTGATAAACTATAAATTCGTTCAATTATCAAGACTTATGCTATGTTAATAAACATGTATAGATTTAAAGATCATATTGGGTCAGGTTGACTTTTGAGATGATTTTTGTTAACTTTTGCATGTCGGTCTCGAGCATTAGGATTGTGATACACTATTACCCAACCTAGCTTATTAGACATGTATTGACCAACATATGTTCTCTAGGTTGAGATCTACGGTTAATTTTGCATTCCGAGTTTCGGACACTTTTTGGTGAATGACCTTATGTGCTGCTAAGGTGAGTTTCATTTGCTCCCTTTTTAATTGCTTTTGCAATCTATATTTTTGGGCTGAGAATACATGCACTTTATTTTAAATGCAATGGATACAAGTACAAACTAAATTCTACACTGAGTTTGAACCGAAAATCCCATAGCTTTGGTAACTAGTAACTGCCGATTATAAGAACTGGTGGGCGCGAGTAGTTGTATATGGATCCATAGGGCTTGACATCCCCGTCTGTTCCAGGTATAGAAACCCTAGCCTGAACTATAAGCAGACGTATGCTATTTGAGTTTAGTACACGTTAGATTGCGTGTATTGTACATGTTGGTTGCATGTATGTTAAAATAGGGGTACTTATTATAGACATTAAAGTTTAGTTACCAGGGTGCTCAATTTCGTAGAATATTTTGATAAACGTTTCTGGATGAAACAACTGAAATCTTGTGATCCACCTTTATATACAGATTATGCGCAACAATAAAATTATGAACTCACCAATCTTTGTGTTGACACTTAAAGCATGTTTATTCTCAGGTTTTTAGAAGTCTTCCGCTGTTTGCTTATATGTGATACAAGCTATGTGCATGGAGTCATACATGCTTTATTCGAGAAAACGTTGCATTCACAAAATCATCACCATGTATCTTATTTTGACTGCATTATCAACGGATGTAGTATTATAAACTATTAAGTACGGTAATTGTCTATATGTAGAAATCATCAAACGTCAAAACCTTGAAATTTGATATTCAACTATGGTGTGCCTTTTCAAAAGAATGCAATGTTTACAAAACGTATCATGTAGAGGTCAGTACCTCACTGTGACATCGATGAATGATGTATTCATCCAAAGGGATTTGGAGCAGGATCTGTCCCACGTGATAGCTCAGTCTTCGCAGTTTTAACCCTTGAATTGAAATGTACAAATTGTCATAAAAGACTGATAGAAATATCGCGTCAGGGGGCGCCCGGTTAAGAGTTCCATGATACTACAATCATGGGGGCGGATAGCTTGCTAATCGCCGACTGAGACTTCAGTTTTCAGTTACCCTCAACTGGAATTTGAGGTTAAAATCGGAAAATGTGTCTAGTGTAAAAACTAGCATGACATTTTAAAAAAATCATAAAACGTTTTCACAAGGTCCAATTTTCCCTAAGGATCCAAATTTATAATTTTTCGTGAGACTTTAATCACGAATTTCAGCTTTGTTTCTGTTGCCAGAATTTCATTTCGTGTGGTGTGTGTGTGATCCAATAAATATTGTGTAGTGTTTCCAATCTATTTCATAAAGCGTGTGTTTTCATTTAGTGTTACGTGTGTGTGATGAATAATTGATATGGAAAAATATGTAGTATTCCGATATATAAAATTCTGTTATTGCTTGAGGACAAGCAATGTTCAAGTGTGGGGTGATTTGATATTGCTCAATTCATTCATATATGTCATCGCAATATCTATCCAAAATGTTATGATTTCATGTGTATTCGAGTAGTTTTCGGTTTTTAATTGGTTAAAATGTCCAAAGCGTCGAATGAAATATTATTATTGATTTTCAATGATATAAAGATCAAAATGAAGATAAAATGAAGATTTCTAACAAGCAATAAAAGACTACAACATCGCGCCTCAAGACTACAAGTTAAAATATCGAAATCACGAAATCTGCGAGTCTGCACGAAAAAAATCATAACTAAATCATACGGACTCGAAAAAAGGTGAATCTAAAGCTCAGATGTCCGTAACTCAGACGGCCACAACTTTGATTTGAATGTCTAGTTCTAAAAATGTGCTACACCAATCGTGTAGTTTCCACACAAAAACGTGTAATGATTGAAAACTTTGTTCTCCGACATTGGAAGATGGGATGGCTTCTTTATGATTTGTATACTATACTTTATCACTGAAATAAACTCCTTTCCAGCCAACTGAGATTTACATTGCAATTTTAAATGAAGAAAACATCACATATCGATGCAAATTTTGTGCTATTTATTTGACATATGGGAGCAAGAGAGTAGCCAACTTTTTCAATATACAATTATTTCTATAGCACTGGATCTACACTTTACAGTCAAGATGCTACTTTCTACAATTTAATATGTCAAAACATATCAAGATTCAAGTGAAGGACTACTATTTAATTGAGAGTTACGAACGAACAAGAAGTCAGTAGTTAGTTAGTAGTAGTTAACAAACTCATTATCAATTTCATTTTTATATACTGTCCTATTGATATTACTTCAAATACTCCGTATCAATTTCATTTTTAGTATTTGTTCCATCCCATTATTATTTCTAAGTTCAAGTTAGATAGTTTAAATATTGTAAGGGTGGTATTGTTCGTGTGCACGGGTGCTGTCATTTTCATTTCTTACCATTTCCAATCAATAAATTGAAGATTGTTCGTAAGTTGTTCTAGTTTAATATTTTCATTATCGTTATTTTCATTTATTATTATTATTGTTATTATTATATTATTAGAATTATTAAATTAAGACAGTAGAAACAAAACTACTCTTAATTAAATTCAATCCTAATTTACTCCGTTAATAATAATAGATAGATAGTATATTGTTAGAATTGTTATTATACTCAAATTAGGACAGTAGCAACAAAATTGTTATTATGTTTATTATTGTATGCTTGCATTTTTACTCACATCCTATTATTATGATTAGCTAGTTTACTCCTGTATTTGCTTAGATGTAGAACCCCTCAATTATGGATTGTTATCATTTATAATACTAAAATGTAACTTTGATAATTTTAATATTGTGTCTAGTCAAAAGAACCATTGTTATATAATTAGATATTTAATCCTTATCACTTAATTTATTAGATAAAAATAGCGAAAGTTATTTTTATTAATATAGATTATGCTTCAACACTAAAAGTGGTTTAGACGAACTTATGGATAAATTATTAACACCAATTTAGAAATATGATTTGGTGGTTTGGGTAATATTATAGTTTATATAATCGTGAAATTGTAAAAAGGGAAACCGTTACGATTTAAGTTTTGGTGAAAGTCAAAACTAGGCTAGGTCACAATTTAAATAATCGGGGTATAGTTTGACTCGCTAAAATAAGATTTAACGAAAGTTAGATTGAATTTTAGTTAGTTAAGAATTTATATAAATTCGAAAGAAAAATATATAAAGTAAACATTTTACGAATTACAATTGTTATTTTAGTCATTTTAGATATCGTGTTCAATCAAAAGATCCATTATTATGTAAATTTAATACTTAATCCCCGTCACATAGTTTATTGAATCGTTTAGCGAAAGTTAAGTGGGTGATATATAAAATATGCTTCAACACTATTTGTGATCTAGAAAAAACGTAGGATTATATTCCTGACAAAAATATAAGAATACGGATTTGGTGATGTGGTGGTATTAAGATTTATATAGTCATGAAATTATAAGAAGGGAAACCATTTTAGTTTATGTTTTAATGAAAGTTAAAACTAGGTTGAATCACAATTCGAATGATCGGGTATAGTTTGCTTTGTTAAGACGATATTAGCGAAAGTTAAGTTGAATCTTAGTAAATCAAGACTTTATGAAATCGAGAGGTTATCATAAATATATACTATATAATATTGTAATCGGACTTAACAACAATCCATAGTAAATTAATTATGAATTGTCTATGATTCATATCAACGAGGGGGACGAAATCTAAGTAAATACACTTTCTTATATTTTTATTTCTTGTCATTTTTATTATTATTTTAGTTACTTATATCCAAAACCAAAAACCAATTAAAACTAACTTAAAAGTATAATTAATTGTTGTTAGATTCTTGAATACGCTTCTCTCTGTGGAACGAACTTGACTTGCCAGTATCTATTGCTGCACGATCGGGACCAGTTGCCCGTAGTGTGATAATATTTATTAAGCTAGTTTAGTTGTAAAATTTAAAGGTCGGTTTTATCACATCAAATCCACACACGACGGACGCGTCATTCACATATATATACACCTCGGTTGTCTAGACTACCACATGAGGAACCCAACCCGCAGGTTGATCTCTCCTACTGAGGCTACCACACAATAGGAACGCACTGGGCTCCAGCAGACAAGCATCAACTAACATGCAGTCATCAAAACGTACTAACTAACCATAACAATAAGTATATCTAACAAGCATGGCAATCATAATATAATATGCTACTCTATAATATGTTCTCTAGTTAGTCCCACTCACCGATTACCAGCAAATGAGAAGGTGTTCATCTGTCTAATTACTGAACCTACTCTTTCTCCTTTTCTCCTGAGAAAGACATATACACAAGTTAGTTATAATGTCTCGATAACAACCCGAAAACAAAACAATAACACCAAATACCAACACTTAAGCACTTAACAACTGGTCCACCAACCGTACGAGTAACACCCTCACTCGCACATTTGAGAACACACAACCGTGCGGTTGACAACTTACTCGTACGTTTGGTCTATGACTGAACACCCTTCAAAGAATTAAATGATCCGTACGGTTCACCACACGAGTGACCAATGACTCGTACGAGTCACATCCCAACCGTACGTATCATCTTACCTAAAACAATAGTTCTTCATAACCACTCACTCGCACGGTTCATAACACGGTTGACCACCCCAACCGTACGAGTGAAGGCTCACTCGTGCGAGTGATGAATAACAGTAGCAGCAGCTGTTTAAACGGGTTTTAACTCAAAGTGTACAACATAAGTATCAATTCATATAGTAAGTTAACACATATCATCATATATTCACTATATGATAAGCGTACATCATAAACTCAATCAATAACAACACTAAACGAGTACAAAACAAGACATACACAATAAAATCCATTTTTTTGACCAAAATAAAGTTTGATCTAGATTCTTAAAACCTTATCATTGTAAACTAATTTTCAATACGATTCCAACGATATTTGATTCATCAAAAACAGAGTTACGGTTTGAAAGTTACGCCCTTTTCAATTTTACCAAAAGCTGACCAGTGCTCACTCGCGCGGACGAGACCTCACTCGTGCGAGTGAGTCCTCAATCGCATGGTTGAGCCTCAAACGCGTGGTCACTCGTCACTCATACGAGTGACCTGTTAGAAGTGTGGGTGCTGTTAGAACATTCCAGCTCGCTGTTTTCGCGTTTTTTGACCCAAAATCATGATTTTTGCAAGATCTAACACCAAAACCACTTCCAAAATATCATATAAACTATACAGAACATGTTTCTAATATCAATTAAGCACAACAAACACTTAAGATCAAGAATCAAGCATCAAAACCTAACTTTTACTCAAGAACACAAAAACCCAATTTAAGCAAGAATCAATGAATGAATCAAAGAGATGTTTACCTTAATATGATCACAAAATCACAGAGAACAAGAAGATATGAATAAATTGAGCTCTAGATCAAAGATTAGATTTTAGGGTTTTTGATTAGATGAAGATGAAGGTACGGGGTGTTTGGTGAATTTTCTAGAAAATGCAAGAAATGAACTGCACTAGTCATCTAAATGGGTTTAATTCCCACACTGTGCAACACACGGGTATTTATCAGTTATCTGATATTTTTTGTACATCATTTGGTAACCCAAACGAAGTCCAATTTAAATAAACAAACCTGTTCTAGGACCCTTGTCACAAACTGGTCCTAACCTCATCATTATTTAATAGTAAATATTAAATGAAAATAAAAGCATATAATAACACAATAGTAACTTAAGGGCAATTTAGTAATCTTACAGCTAGGCCCGATTGAGGATGTTACAAACCTACCCCCCCTTAAGAAGATTCCGTCCTCAGAATCTGGTCTACCACAACAAACAAAGTCACGGTTTCTAATCACATTCACTGTTCTCTAATCTAAGTGCTAATCAAACGTGTGATACACATGTACTCTAACACACATAGTCGGTTAAATCACCATCAGGGTCTTTCACATCAACAAAATAAACAAATTACTCATTTTGTCATAGCATCTATCTCTTTTACGCAGTTATCTTTCTTAAAAATTTTCTAAGTACATGCAACATATATTCATCTAATTCACTAAATTCCAATTATACAACACAATAGTCAGACAATTTACTACACTATTGACCATAGTATCACACTCTTCTCTTGCACACATAAGTAAGTACCATCGGTCAATCATATTCCAAAAACTGCGCTAGTCATTTTCTATCCGAGTTCTAAGATATAAGGATAATAACTCATCAGTTTAATACCATCTACCGTTAAACTCCTTTTAAACAGGAAACAACACATAGACAATACATCGATCCGTCAGCGATTCTAATAAATTTTCACACTTTTTCCCCAGCATAGGTAACTGTTCACCATTTAACCCATCAATTATCACTAACATCTTGGTTTCCGTCAATTCTCCACACAAAAAAAATTTCTACATTAGAACGACCATTGCACATCACACATCATAAAGACGAATGGAAATCCACTTTTAATCCATCATATATAAACCATATCATCAAGTTATGAGATTACCCATTAGATAACTCCATCGAATTTTCCAATTCAATTCATCTAAACCATCAATTCGTCGTCATCACATTACTTGAAAACACTTGTTCAATCAATTCCCGCAATTACTGAACCACAATGTCGACACTGGTTCACTAAACTTACCCAAATTTATAGTTACATACCCATTACTAACCCGGTATTTAAGAATTTAACCACAATTCTCGCAAGAATATTATTATATTTACTCAATAATCCGTCGACTAGAATATATCTCTGATCATCTCTTCAACAATAAGAATTATTACAAACACGATTCTCAAACCACTTTCAATCATACCATCAATGATTTATACTAACGAATATCCACTTATACTGTTATGACACGGTTATTAACAAGTTATATCCATCAAATAACATCAGCATACAAATCGGACACCACACACTACCTCAGTAAGGTTATCACTTGGTTAAAACTCTATCAAGATTTGCAATTTAACAATGTTTAACCAATATATAATTCCAGTCCAACGATCAATACCAAATCTGAAAGTCAACTTCTGATCAAAATCCTCTGAAAAATCGCAATAAACCGACATTAAAGGAAATTCCACTAATAAATATCAATCATTATCCATCAAGTTTCTTTCTTTAAAAAGATTTCATATATACATAATCAAACTATAGTTTACAATCCATCGAAACTATATATATACCAAACATCAATTATCATCTTATTCGTCACTTGCTACGTCTCCTCCGACTCCCGAAACTACTGCATGATTTACCATGATGTATTTTTGTTGGCCAGACGTAATACATCATCCTAAATTATTTTTTCATTTCGAGTATTTCGGAGCAAGACCCTAATCAAATCTGTAAATCTATCACAGTATGTTCCTCTGGTCACTGAAAGTTACAATCCACTAATACAAATTTATTCTAACGTAAAGTTTCTAACTGGATCACCTGATTACAACTATCTCGGTATACTAACGCACCTGTCACAATCACACTGTTCAAATTTACCCAATTGATCCACTTTTGCAAACACACTGGTAAATCCTGACATTTCTACTCAAATCCTCTACAGTTACAACTGTTAAATGAAGAAGTTATAGTTTCCTCAGAACGTGATATCATCAACCAATAACTAACCCCATCATTACCATTCATATCTCTGGAGATTACAATCGTCAAGTACAAATGTCACACAACTCTCAAAGTATAGGAATATATTAAATCATACCATGCAATTCCAACGATGTTCCAATCACAATTCTAAGTCAAAAGTCACATATTCTCTAAAGAGTTCACACGGTTCACCGCCCACATTCCCGACGTATATAGTCACAACTGTCAACTAACGAGATCTCACTAACGTTGGAAATAATAATGGTTAAACCATACCAATTTACTCTAAGAAAATACTAGCCACAATATTCCCAAAATATCGTCTGACACTTCCACTTATCTTGAAGTCAACAGTACAATTATTCAATCTAAAGTCAAGTCAAAGTCTGTCTCTATCTCCTCAAGAGACCAAATAAGGAAAGCCTCCCCCAATAAACTTCTAAGGACCATACACAAGGTCATGTTAAACCAAAGTAGGAAGATAGTTCTACTTGACAACCCTACAGGTTCCACACAACAAGTCCAAGCATATAATATCACTGCTAGGCCAGTCACCTGCTGTTTCAGTCACAGTTTGTAAACCTACAGACTACATATCATACGGTCACAAACTAAAGTACAAGTCTCGGGTCAAGAAATAAGGGAACTACTACCTAAACAGTCCCTACTGGTCACTACGTGTGTCCAACCAGTCAACGGTCTATGGTAAAGAGAAAGACTTCTTACAAGTCTTAATTTAATACAACCAAAGTACACATAACAGTATCAGATCAACTCCGGACTAACAGGCCAATCAGAATCAGTCATACTAACCAATACCTAAAACATGGTACTTAACAAATCTAACATGTTGCATACAATAAAAGTAGCAAATCTAAACTAGCATGTAAACACGCTACAGTAACTAAGCCACTATGTACCAGCTAAACAGGAAACTTTTCTAAGGCCATTTAACAGTTTCTACTACAACATCAAACAACAATTATGAAGCATACATATCCACAATTGGTGACTTACAATATGCACTAACAAATTACAAAATGTAATAAAACACGTACCAGCATTTAAGTTGTCTTATGTATCACAAGCCTCTGTCAAAATCTAACATGCTCCAACTATATCATCTGTGGAGTTTCTCCTCTCCTTTCTGACAACAAGAGCAGAAGATCACCTGGCTGATAAAGTCTGTGCCCCGGACCCCGCCCCAGAACTCAATCTCTGATTTGCCGAACACTGTAACGCTTTGTGTCCCATAAGTTGATAAATCATATATATATATATATATATATATATATATATATATATATATATATATATATATATATATATATATATATATATATATATATATATTATCTCTGCAAGAATCCAACTTCGCCTTCTGATTTATCATACCACATCCCACATTTAACATCGCAAGAAGGAATCATATCCCGAAGTAGAACAACCTGTGCCTGTCACTCCTCATCTTTTACAAAGAACCCATATCGTTTCATCTTAATCCTTCTACTTGATTAAATCCAATAAACTTCCTAATTCACTGATCGATTTAACCTGGAATACCCAATAGGTCGAGTACACCAACTCCATCCAACAGAATCCTTTTCTTTATAATTATCATTATTTTATTACTTTTACTACTGGCGACGAATGCTTCTGTATCAGATAATAGTACGGTTGTCGAACTGTTGTCGAGGTTGCATCATCAGTAACTAAAATATTATCCACCATGATTACATCTAAGCAGAAATGGTACACCCAGTTGACACTGACTAGGTCGCCTGATCTAAAGGTACAATATCTGAGTACACTTAAACTTACTTCACTTACATGTATTATCTGCCCTTAACTTTTGGTAACCGTCCTTACATCTTTGACATCTATCCTCGAGGTTCTTCACCTGATATACATCCGTACTCTGCAGCTCTGACTATTCTGGGGGCATTGGGGGCCACAGCACTACCATCATCTTCAACCATACCTGTACTGCACAACATCTCACACCAAGACTTAGTATAACACAGGTTGGTACTAACAACTAACGCATAACCTGTCCTAATACTCACTTAACCCATCCCCAGCATGTTATGTTTGACATGACTTGACTAAGTTTGGGAACATGGCAATTAAATCACAATGCACATGCTGCCAAACTAAGCTCTGATACCAACTTGTGACACCGCTATTTATTTTTAATACGAATACATGGCGGAAGAATTTAATAATTAATTACCAGCTACACTAACCTGTGTCACGTGACAAGATAAGAAATAAATATTTTAAACGGAAGAGACGTAACTGTATGATGATTACAAAAGAACACATTTTAACTAATTAAAATCACATCAGAGTTGACTCCTGTCAAACATAACATTCACATGCCCGTCTTCTCCCCAAAATGCATCATTTACAAAAGCTAACAACCTGTAGGGAGGAGATGGAGGGGAATTAGCATGAAGCTAAGTGAGTACAACTAACTACAGGCAATAGTATACAGGAACCGTCATACTAATCAGGTCACAAAGGCTAACACACAAACATCACCCAAGTGCCGTCTACAGAGACTCTGGCAGCTCGGCCAAACCATTAACCACCAGCTGATCAGACTGGGGCATACCAGAAGTTCTGTGATGACCCGTCCAAATCCACTTGGACGAATACATCATTCATTGATTTAATAGTGAGGTTTTGACCTCTATATGATACATTTTGTAAACATTGCATTCTTTTGAAAAGGCACACCATAAATAAATATATAAATCCAAGGTTTTCGACGTCTGATGATCTCTACATATAGACAATCACCGTATATAATAGTTTACCGTAATACATCCGTTGACAATGCAGTCAAAATAATATACATGGTGATGATTTTGTGAATGCAAAGTTTTCTCGAATAAAGCATGTATGACTCCATGCACATATCTTGTATAGCGTATAAGCAAACAGCGAAAGACTTCTATTAACCTGAGAATAAACATGCTTAAAAGTGTCAACACAAAGGTTGGTGAGTTCATAGTTTTAATGTTGCGCATAATCTGTATATAAAGGCGTATCACAAGTTTTTAGTTGTTTCATCCAGAAACGTTTATCATAATATTCTACGAAATTGAGCACCCTGGTAACTAAACTTAACGTATATATAATTTGTACCCTTTGTATAATCATCTTAATAATACACGCAAACCAACATGTACGCATTTCAAATATCATACGTCTGTTAAAAGGCTAGTGCTCTAGCTCGGACGGGGATATCAAGCCCTATGGATCCATATACAACTACTCGCGCCCACCAGTTCTTATAACCGGCAGTTACTAGTTACCAAGGTTAAGGGATTTTTGGTTCAAACTCAATGTAGAATTTAGTATGTACTTGTGCCCATTGCGTTTAAAATAAAGTGCATGTATTCTCAACCCAAAAATATAGATTGCAAAAGCAATTAAAAAGAGATCTATAAAACTCACCTTAGCAGCACATAAATTCATTCACCGAAATGTGACCGAAACTCGGAATGCAAAATAACCGTAGATCTCAACCTAGAGAACATATGTTGGTCAATACATGTCTAATAATATAGGTCGGGTCATAGTGTATCACAATCCTAATGCTCGAGACCGACATGCAAAAGTTAACAAAAGTCATCTCAAAAGTCAACCTGACCCAATATGATCTTTAAATTTATACATGTTTATTATCATAGTATAAGTCTTGATAATTGAACGAATTTATAGTTTATCAAAATCAAAATATTATTTATTTCAGGAACTATATTATATTTGAATTATCATGGCAATCGAAAATATTTTATTATTTCACATAGCTTTCCAATACTTGTAAAATCAGATTATAGTGTTTATAAAGCTTTAAAACATGATAAGACAGTCAACTTTGACAATTGTTCAACAAAACGAGACGTGCTTTATATAGAAATTCATTTACTCGATTAGTAATATCTGAAAATCCAATTTATTAATCTCATAGACAAGTTGTTTAAATATTAATTTACAGTTTCAAACACAATTTCAATTAACGTCAAACATAATTCAGTTGACCATATCTTTTAATCCGTTCATCGAAATCACGCGATTTCTAAATGAAAAGTTAATAATTTTTCGCCAGCTTTCCAAAAACATGCATATCATATACTTTATATCAGTAGCATATGTATCAAATTCGTGATTCATCATAAATTATCTAATGACAAAATTAAAGCATACAAGTATGCATAAACATATATACTCGAGCACTAGATATGGATACACTATTAATATATAAAAGATAAGATATGAATGTTTACGTATCAATTTTGTGATTCAATATTGCAGGAAAGTATGTAGACACTACGGAGATGATAAACACTAGGTTTGACTCACGAGCTATACCCTCGAACAATACCCATAACCTCTATAGCTATAACCCATAATTTTCTTAGCTCTATCCCTCTCGAAAATTCCATTTTTGTAAATATGCGAGCAGAACCTCGTCGTATTATTTTATGTATAATACTAATAATAATAATACTTATACTACTAATAATATTATTAGGATTAATAATAATAATATAATTAATAATAATAATAATAATAATAATAATAATAATAATAATAATAATAATAATAATAATAATAATAATAATAATAATAATAATAATAATACTTGTAATTATAGAGAGAGATCGAGAGATTGTATGAATGAAACTGAATCAGAATTTGATCGAACTTTATAGCACCTTGCATGTCCCTCACTGCCATGCGATCGCATGGAAAGCAAAGGGAGAAGCCATGCGATCGCATGGGCTTCATTTACAGCTCACACTCTTTTGTAAATCTCTGCCGACACTTATTATTTATTATTTTTAATATATAATATATTTAATCTTTAGAATTAATTAAATATTATATTATATTTACATGTATAGTTGATTTGTAATTTTTACACCGATTTGCAGTACATTGACCCTCGACTCAAGTACCGGTTCCGGTTTTTCGAACGTATTTTCGTACGCTTAGAAAACTTGTACTTTACGTTTCGCGACGTGTACCTTTATCAATAATTAGACTTATTTCACCAATGAGTATACTAATTAAAATGTAACTTATACTTTTGAGTGTTATGGTCATTTGCTTCCTAAAATCATCGTCCTAATATATATATATAATAATAATATTTTAAATTTAAACGTTTTATGACTAAGTTATTATTATATTTTTATCACATTATAAAATATATATATATATATATATATATATATATATATATATATATATATATATATATATATATATATATATAAAATATATTCATTCATCTCTAGTTACAAATATTTGTTTGTGAATCGTCGGTCAAAATCATATAAATTTTAAATTTAAATTTGGTAGAAAATTTTCGGGTCGTCACAGTACCTACCCGTTAAAGAAATTTTGTCCCGAAATTTGATAGAGATCGTTATGGCTAACAATAAAAATGTTTTTATGATGAATATAAGTGGATAAATAGAGTTTTATCAATATTGAATATTATAAATAAAACGATTCGATTATGTGAAACGTAAGAGTGAAGCTGTCACAAAAGGTTGAGATAGGGATTTAACTTTGGACGTAGTCACGGTAGATTTTCAGATTTCAAGGGATTTAGAGGAAAATCTTCGTAATAAGATTTGATTCTTCGGTAGTTAAGGAGATAGGATCTTCTTTGGTTAAATGCAATGATATGTTTTGATTGCTCTGTCAGATATTTCACTATAAATCCACCCTTTTCATTTCCTTATTTTCCACAGCTCATACCTTCTATTCTTCCTCCCTCAACTCATACTTTAAAGTATTCTTCAGTATGCTCCATCCAGTTTTGCTTCTTGATATACTCCTAACTTTCATATCTGTCATTCTTCTTTTTTCATCTGCCATCAGAGGAATCTATTCACTTCTACTATACTTTTAGTTTTATAGTGTTTTTAGTTCTCCCCTGTCTTTATGTTGCAATACTTATTGATATACACGGTTTGTAATTTCTGAGTTGTTGTTGTTGGGTTTTATATCTTCCCTTATATTTCGAAATTCCTGTTTCTGTCTTTCTATAATAATTGACATCCACTGTTAATGCTCTCTCCTATTTGCTGCGATTTATACTCCCATTTTCATTTCGGAGCTTCATTCTTTTGTTTTCTCTTCCCAACTTTAAGTCAAGCGAATAATAATCCAGCATTTGTAGATATGGAGTTTTGAATGATCATAATATACAAAGCAGAAAGGAAAGGTAACAGCACGATTTGATTTATCAAATTACCAGAATATCCGAAAAAGACCGAATCATCAAGAAAAATATTTTTCTTGATATGTTTATAGGTTAAATAGAATGAAAGAGTTATGTAACATGGTTCATGATGAGGATATGATCTGTGAACCTTTATTACGTTCCATTAAAAACTCAGAATGACTTACTGTAATATAATCACGTTGATCAAGTGTCATTATATTATACTAACTCATGCTTCAGTTCCCAACACTGCTTCAAAAATATTCATAATTTAAACTCGAAGGTTTACAGAATATAGGAACTAAACAGTTTCCTTTGTGATGTAAACAGATAACGCGAGAAGATAAATGATTTCAGATAAGAATAATTATGAAAATATCTTCAGAAATATCGAGGATATTTATAATGAAAGATATGATGATATCTTAGAATTTCTAATATCGAAAGATGATGAAGAAGATTTTGTTCGTAAAAGTTTAGAGTCAGGAGCAAGGTATTCGTTAATGACTTCAGCAGACACTGAATCATTTGGATTCTTTGAAGGCAGACTTAGTCTTTGTGATTTTTCCATAGCCTCCTTCATGGTGTGCTCAATCCGTTTTCCAGTTTCAACTTTTCTGAGCTTTGCCAACACACCACTCTTTATTATCAAACTTTTGGCCATTAAGACCATTTACAGTTTTGCTGCTTCATCAGCATTCAAAGTTATCATAACCGAATCGTCGATTATAAATCCGAGGTGTTTTCAAGAGTTCGAAGGGTTTGAATGAAGATTGTAATTGTCAAGATACATATGATGTTCTAGAATTTTGAATGATACAAATATTTTTCTGGGTTTTATGAATAGAAGTGATATCCTAGCATAATTCTGAAGTCAAAGTATAGCTTTAAAAGATGTAGGAATCTAAGAGTGATATCTTCTGTTAAATCTTAACTTGGATTCTGATTTGTCAAAATCAGAATATGTAATCAAATTTGGGTTAGAATGGTTGTTTTGATTTCTATGAAAGAATGAATATCGTTGTGAAAGTAGTGAGTATAGTTGATGATTTACTGAATCAAAATCGAACATATTAATTGTGACTTTATATATCTCCCGGGTATTACCTACCCGTTAAAAGTTTCACAAGTATCATTTTGTATAAAATAATTTTCATTACAGTCTTTATGAAAATATATGTATGTATATTTTCTTCAGATGTAATACAGATTTAATGAGTTAATATCATATTAAGCTCATTTGATTTTCGGCTGGATTAGAAGTGAATAATCTCTAAAATATTAAAGATTTCATAATCTTCGCGGAGTATTTCACTAATGTAATTAATACTTCGTTATTCAGTTTTATTGATATTTCCTCAGTGAATCATGTTGGTGCTTATGGAACTCTTGCTAACTTCGCAAGGTACGAATAATGTTTTCTGGAAAGTTTCAAGTATATCGAAAATGAAAGTGTAAAATCAAACATGTATTTGAATAATACACTTGATTTATTATGAAATGGAATCTATTAAGTTGAAGCAGAGATTATAGTTAACGATGGTTAAGTCATTAACGAAGGATGTACATCATAGCATATTAATAACATGAACTAACCGAGTAGTTAACATTCACACGTAATAGCTTAGTACGAAAAGATTTATTTTGATCTCAAAATTCATATATATATATATATATATATATATATATATATATATATATATATATATATATATATATATATATATATATATATATATATATATACATACATATAATTTCTTCAGAGGGAATAAGTTAATACTTCATAACTCGTTGATACGATATACGCGTTGTTGATTAGTGATGATGTTTGCGGTGATTATGGATCTGGCGGAGCTTGTGATGTTGTAGATGCTGCTGATGCTGACGATGCTGACGGTATTGACGGTGCTGGTGATGCTGACAGTACTGTTGATGCTGCTGGTAAAATAGATCTTGCTTGTAAATCGTGCACCATTTCGATCAGGGTTTTATTTCATCATTTCTATTCGCTCACTCATCTGGTTTACAATTAGAACTAGAATAAGTAATTTCTAAAACTTTTAGAAACTACATATTCTCTGCAAAATATTTCTTCGATGAAGTTATGAATCAATACTTCATCGTTTGTTGTTGTTGGTATTCCTTGGTATCTATGGTGCGTATGACATTGATGTTCGAGTTACAGATTGTGATGTTGAGGTGTGGGATGCGGATGTTGTTGTTGGTAGTGGTAATGATACTGTTGGTGTTGATGATGGTGGTACTATTGATGCTAGTGATGCTGTCGGTGCTTGTAATCTTTGCACCATATTCTCCAAAGCCACTACCCGAGCGCGAAGCTCGTTGACTTCTTCTACTACACCGGGATGATTGGCGGTTAGGACGAGCGGATGAATAAGATCCAAAATTTGAGATAGTATATAATCATGAAGAGATACTCTGGAGATGAGAGAGAAAATGGTATGACGAATAGGTTCATCGGTAAGTGCTTCAGGTTCTTCGCCAAGAGGGGAATGTGGTGGATGGAAGGGATCACCTTCTTTTTGTGTCCAATGATTAAGTAGGCTACGAACCCATCCCCAATTCATCTAGAATAGATGATGGCTAATTGGTTGCTCCATTTCGGTCACACTGCTTTCGGAGCTCGAGGAGTTCGAGGAATCAAGGGAGAAATCCGTATTATATGATAGGATAAAGGGTTTTCGATATGAGATGAGTGTTGAATACTGAATGATATCTTCATCTCCTTGAATACGTATATATAGCAAAAAGATTCCGTAATTTACGGAGAAAATTTAGGAAAAGTGTCAGACAAAGTCTGCTGAGATAAATATGATGAGATATGATTTGTCTATACTTCCATTTATGCAATAATTGTAGTAAGACGTGTCTAGACTAAAGAATGTTAAGCATGTAATTTCTGACAAGAAATGATAAGCAAAACTAGGTAAAAACAGATACGGTCATAGTCCAGACTCACTAATGCATCCTAACAATCACCCGTTAAACACACTAATGCAAATTCTGGTTCCCTATGACCTCAAGCTCTGATGCCAACTGTGATGACCCGTCCAAATCCACTTGGACGAATACATCATTCATTGATTTCATAGTGAGGTTTTGACCTCTATATGATACATTTTGTAAACATTTCATTCTTTTGAAAAGGCACACCATAAATGAATATATAAATCCAAAGTTTTCGACGTCTGATGATCTCTACGTATAGACAATCACCGTATATAATAGTTTACCATAATACATCCGTTGACAATGCAGTCAAAATAAGATACATGGTGATGATTTTGTGAATGCAAAGTTTTCTCGAATAAAGCATGTATGACTCCATGCACATATCTTGTATAACGTATAAGTAAACAGCGGAAGACTTCTATTAACCTGAGAATAAACATGCTTAAAAGTGTCAACACAAAGGTTGGTGAGTTCATAGTTTTAATGGTGCGCATAATTTGTATATAAAGGTGTATCATAAGTTTTCAGTTGTTTCATCCAGAAACGTTTATCAAAATATTCTACGAAATTGAGCACCCTGGTAACTAAACTTAACGTATATATAATTTGTACCATTTGTATAATCATCTTAATAATACACGCAAACCAACGTGTACGCGTCTCAAATAGCATACGTCCGTTAAAAGGCTAGCGCTCTAGCTCGGACGGGGATATCAAGCCCTATGGATCCATATACAACTACTCGCGTCCACCAGTTCTTATAACCGGCAGTTACTAGTTACCAAGGTTAAGGGATTTTTGGTTCAAACTCAGTGTAGAATTTAGTATGTACTTGTGCCCATTGCGTTTAAAATAAAGTGCATGTATTCTCAGCCCAAAAATATAGATTGTAAAAGTAATTAAAAAGGGATCTATAAAACACACCTTAGCAGCACATAAATTCATTCACCGAAATGTGACAGAAACTCGGAATGCAAAATAACCGTAGATCTCAACCTAGAGAACATATGTTGGTCAATACATGTCTAATAAGATAGGTCGGGTC
Source organism: Rutidosis leptorrhynchoides (assembly GCF_046630445.1). Lineage (NCBI taxonomy): Eukaryota > Viridiplantae > Streptophyta > Magnoliopsida > Asterales > Asteraceae > Rutidosis > Rutidosis leptorrhynchoides. The sequence continues at coordinate 304,379,338 of NC_092342.1, forward strand.
ATAGTGTATCACAATCCTAATGCTCGAGACCGACATGCAAAAGTTAACAAAAGTCATCTCAAAAGTCAACCTGACCCAATATGTGTAGTGACCCGAACTTTTCCATGTTTATATATATTAATTGAGATTGATGTTTACATGATTAAATGTTTCCAACATGTTAAGCAATCAAACTTGTTAAGACTTGATTAATTGAAATAGGTTTCATATAGACAATTGACCACCCAAGTTGACCGGTGATTCACGAACGTTAAAACTTGTAAAAAAACTATATGATGACATATATATGGTTATATATATAGTTAACATGATATTATGATAAGTAAACATATCATTAATTATATTAACAATGAACTACATATGTAAAAACAAGACTACTAACTTAATGATTTTGAAACGAGACATATATGTAACGTTTATCGTTGTAACGACATTTAATGTATATATATCATATTAAGAGATATTCGTACATCATAATATCATGATAATATAATAATTTAAAATCTCTTTTGATATTATAAACATTGGGTTAACAACATTTAACAAGATCGTTAACCTAAAGGTTTCAAAACAACACTTACATGTAACGACTAACGATGACTTAACGACTCAGTTAAAATGTATATACATGTAGTGTTTTAATATGTATTTATACACTTTTGAAAGACTTCAATACACTTATCAAAATACTTCTACTTAACAAAAATGCTTAAAATTACATTCTCGTTCAGTTTCATCAACAATTCTACTCGTATGCACCCGTATTCGTACTCGTACAATACACAGCTTTTAGATGTATGTACTATTGGTATATACACTCCAATGATCAGCTCTTAGCAGCCCATGTGAGTCACCTAACACATGTGGGAACCATCATTTGGCAACTAGCATGAAATATCTCATAAGATTACAAAAATATGAGTAATCATTCATGACTTATTTACATGAAAACAAAATTACATATCCTTTATATCTAATCCATACACCAACGACCAAAAACACCTACAAACACTTTCATTCTTCAATTTTCTTCATCTAATTGAACTCTCTCAAGTTCTATCTTCAAGTTCTAAGTGTTCTTCATAAATTCCAAAAGTTCTAGTTTCATAAAATCAAGAATACTTTCAAGTTTGCTAGCTCACTTCCAATCTTGTAAGGTGATCATCCAACCTCAAGAAATCTTTGTTTCTTACAGTAGGTTATCATTCTAATACAAGGTAATAATCATATTCAAACTTTGGTTCAATTTCTATAACTATAACAATCTTATTTCAAGTGATGATCTTACTTGAACTTGTTTTCGTGTCATGATTTTGCTTCAAGAACTTTGAGCCATCCAAGGATCCATTGAAGCTAGATCCATTTTTCTCTTTTCCAGTAGGTTCATCCAAGGAACTTAAGGTAGTAATGATGTTCATAACATCATTCGATTCATACATATAAAGCTATCTTATTCGAAGGTTTAAACTTGTAATCACTAGAACATAGTTTAGTTAATTCTAAACTTGTTCGCAAACAAAAGTTAATCCTTCTAACTTGACTTTTAAAATCAACTAAACACATGTTCTATATCTATATGATATGCTAACTTAATGATTTAAAACCTGGAAACACGAAAAACACCGTAAAACCGGATTTACGCCGTCGTAGTAACACCGCGGGCTGTTTTGGGTTAGTTAATTAAAAACTATGATAAACTTTGATTTAAAAGTTGTTATTCTGAGAAAATGATTTTTATTATGAACATGAAACTATATCCAAAAATTATGGTTAAACTCAAAGTGGAAGTATGTTTTCTAAAATGGTCATCTAGACGTCGTTCTTTCGACTGAAATGACTACCTTTACAAAAACGACTTGTAACTTATTTTTCCGACTAGAAACCTATACTTTTTTTGTTTAGATTCATAAAATAGAGTTCAATATGAAACCATAGCAATTTGATTCACTCAAAACGGATTTAAAATGAAGAAGTTATGGGTAAAACAAGATTGGATAATTTTTCTCATTTTAGCTACGTGAAAATTGGTAACAAATCTATTCCAACCATAACTTAATCAACTTGTATTATATATTATGTAATCTTGAGATACCATAGACACGTATACAATGTTTCGACCTATCATGTCGACACATCTATATATATTTCGGAACAACCATAGACACTCTATATGTGAATGTTGGAGTTAGCTATACAGGGTTGAGGTTGATTCCAAAATATATATAGTTTGAGTTGTGATCAATACTGAGATACGTATACACTGGGTCGTGGATTGATTCAAGATAATATTTATCGATTTATTTCTGTACATCTAACTGTGGACAACTAGTTGTAGGTTACTAACGAGGACAGCTGACTTAATAAACTTAAAACATCAAACTATATTAAAAGTGTTGTAAATATATTTTGAACATACTTTGATATATATGTATATATTGTTATAGGTTCGTGAATCAACCAGTGGCCAAGTCTTACTTCCCGACGAAGTAAAAATCTGTGAAAGTGAGTTATAGTCCCACTTTTAAAATCTAATATTTTTGGGATGAGAATACATGCAGGTTTTATAAATGATTTACAAAATAGACACAAGTACGTGAAACTACATTCTATGGTTGAATTATCGAAATCGAATATGCCCCTTTTTATTAAGTCTGGTAATCTAAGAATTAGGGAACAGACACCCTAATTGACGCGAATCCTAAAGATAGATCTATTGGGCCTAACAAACCCCATCCAAAGTACCGGATGCTTTAGTACTTCGAAATTTATATCATATCCGAAGGGTGTCCCGGAATGATGGGGATATTCTTATATATGCATCTTGTTATTGTCGGTTACCAGGTGTTCACCATATGAATGATTTTTATCTCTATGTATGGGATGTGTATTGAAATATGAAATCTTGTGGTCTATTGTTACGATTTGATATATATAGGTTAAACCTATAACTCACCAACATTTTTGTTGACGTTTTAAGCATGTTTATTCTCAGGTGATTATTAAGAGCTTCCGCTGTCGCATACTTAAATAAGGACAAGATTTGGAGTCCATGCTTGTATGATATTGTGTAAAAACTGCATTCAAGAAACTTATTTTGTTGTAACATATTTGTATTGTAAACCATTATGTAATGGTCGTGTGTAAACAGGATATTTTAGATTATCATTATTTGATAATCTACGTAAAGCTTTTTAAACCTTTATTGATGAAATAAAGGTTATGGTTTGTTTAAAAATGAATGCAGTCTTTGAAAAACGTCTCATATAGAGGTCAAAACCTCGCAACGAAATCAATTAATATGGAACGTTTTTAATCAATAAGAACGGGACATTTCAGTTGGTATCCGAGCGTTGGTCTTAGAGAACCAGAATTTTGCATTAGTGTGTCTTATCGAGTTTGTTAGGATGCATTAGTGAGTCTGGACTTCGACCGTGTTTACTTGAAAAATGATTGCTTAACAAATTTTGTTGGAAACTATATATTTTTAACATGTGAATATTATGTGATATATTAATCTCTTAACGCGTTTGATATTATGTAATAGATGTCTACCTCTAGAACAAGTCCCATTGACTCACCTAATAATAATGAAGAGTCAAATGTAAATTGGAATGATTCGTGGACTGATTCACAAGTTCCCGAAGAGGAACCGGAAGAAGAGACGGAACCGGAAGAAGAATCGGAACCGGAAGAAGAATCGGAACCGGATGAAGAAATAGAACCGGTGGGGGAAATAATAAAACGGTTAAGTAAAAGAAAATCCTCAACCAGCCGACCAAGGTTAATTATGGTCAATGGTGTTTCCGCCAAGGAAGCAAAATATTGGGAGGAATACCAATTCTCCGATGAATCGGATTCCGACGAGAATTCCGATGATGTTATAGAAATTACCCCAACTGAATTTAAAAAGGCAAAAGAAAATAATAAGGGAAAGGGCATAAAAATAGAGAAATCTAATTCCAACCCCGATGAACTTTATATGTATCGTCAACCCCCGAAGTCCTTAAGTTGTAACAATGACCCGGGAACCTCTAAACCACCAGGTTTTTATAAACCAATGTGGATAACGACGGCTCGTATTAGGGGAACATCATATATCCCTAGAAACTTGGCAAAACGAAGCAAAACCGAAGAAGAAGAAACAAGCGAGTCGGAATAAGATAGTTGTATTCGTGTGGTGTAATATATGTAATATAGTGTGCTTATGCTTTATGATATATGTAAAAATTGCTTGTATTAATAAGTATTTTTTTTATGAATCTAACTCTTTTCTATTTTACAGTATAAAAACATAAAATGGATAGACAACCCAATATTTTAAGAGATCTACCCGGAGACATGATTGATGAAATCTTGTCTAAAGTCGGTCAGAATTCTTCGGCACAACTATTTAAGGCGAGATCAGTTTGTAAGACATTCGAAGAACGTTCCAAGAATGTCTTGGTTTATAAGAGACTTTCGTTTGAAAGATGGGGGATATCACATTGGGAAACCCATAAGTTACGATGTGTTTACTTTGACGCATATATTGCGGGGAACCCAAATGCTATTTTACGCAACGGGTTAAGAAATTATTTTGACTCAATGTATCCGAATATAGGACTTCATGATTTAGAAAAAGCGGCTAACATGCAACATAAAGAAGCATGCTATGCTTACGGGTTAGTAATGTTCGCTTCTCACCAAAGTGAGAAAAAGAACATCGGGCTACAGCTATTAAACAAAATGTTCCCACAAGTGACGGAGTCGGTAATTGGGGTAAGAAATGAGGTTTTTAGATTGTTACGGGACTGTTGGACATTACGTAACCCTCGTCCCTTTGACGACGTTACAACACGCTGTCTTATCAACGGCCATAACGGTTATGTTCCACAAGACCAAGGATGGGAAGTAATCCTAGTAAAACCAGAATGCATGACTTGTTTCTGGACGTATGAATTACGTGTCTTTATTGCCTTTGCTGAACGACTTGTGTACTAGCTAGAATTGTCTTCACAACTATCTTGTATCAAAGTTATTGTGTGCTATATTTCATGCTTTATGTAAAATAAGCGGTATTGTAAGTTTGTAAAATATTGTGTAAAAGTTTGAACGCGAAATATTATTATAATCAGTTTTTCATATAGAATTGTAGTAGTTGAATTGTATATTAGCTACTAAGTATGAACTTAACGGGTAGGTACTACCCGAATTTAAACTTATAAAACGCTAATATGAAGAAAAAGCTTTTATAAATGAGTTCATATTATGCTACGAAATACTATTAACTACTCTTAATATTCTGTATGATTAACTTGTTCCATTTAACTATTTTGAAGGAAATGGCACCGACTACTCGACACACCGTGAATATGAATGAAGAGGAATTCCGTACTTTTCTAGCTTCAAACATAGCCGCAGTACAGGCTGCGCTACATACCAACAATAACCTTGGATCTAGCAGTACAGGAAATCGTGTAGGATGCACCTACAAAGAATTTACTGCCTGCAAACCTTTGGAATTTGATGGAACCGAAGGACCGATCGGATTGAAATGGTGGACCGAGAAGGTCGAATCGGTGTTTGCCATAAGTAAGTGTACTGAAGAGGACAAAGTAAAGTACGCTACGCATACCTTCACAGGTTCTGCGTTAACATGGTGGAATACCTATCTAGAGCAAGTGGGACAAGACGATGCGTACGTACTACCGTGGTCAGCATTCAAGCACTTGATGAACGAGAAATACCGTCCCAGAACCGAGGTCAATAAGCTCAAGACAGAACTTAGAGGGTTACGAACCCAAGGATTTGATATTACCACGTACGAAAGACGATTCACAGAATTGTGCCTATTGTGTCCGGGAGCATTCGAAGATGAGGAAGAGAAGATCGACGCGTTTGTGAAAGGATTACCGGAAAGAATCCAAGAAGATATAAGTTCACACGAGCCCGCCTCCATACAACAGGCATGTAGAATGGCTCACAAACTAGTGAACCAGATTGAAGAAAGAATTAAAGAACATACTGCTGAAGAGGCCAATGTGAAGCAAGTCAAAAGAAAGTGGGAGGAAAACGGTGATAAGAATCACCAATACAACAACAACAGCAATTACAACAATAATCGCAACAATTATCCCAACAATCGCAACATCAATCGCAACTACAACAAACGGCCCAACAACAACAACAACAACAACAACAGCAACTACAACAATCATCCCAACAACAATAATAACCGCAACAACAACAACAATCAGAAGCAACTATGCCAAAGGTGTGAAAAGAATCACTCGGGGTTCTGCACCAAATTTTGCAACAAGTGTAAAAGAAATGGTCATAGCGCGGCGAAGTGTGAGGTCTACGGACCAGGGGTTAATAGAACGAAAGGAACAAATGGTGTCGGAACGAGTAATGGCGGAGCAAGTAGTGTCGGAGCAAGTTATGCCAATGTAGTTTGTTATAAATGTGGAAAACCAGGCCACATTATTAGAAATTGCCCGAACCAGGAGAACATGAATGGACAAGGCCGTGGAAGAGTTTTCAATATTAATGCGGTAGAGGCACAGGAAGACCCGGAGCTTGTTACGGGTACGTTTCTTATTGACAATAAATCTGCTTACGTTTTATTTGATTCGGGTGCGGATAGAAGCTATATGAGTAGAGATTTTTGTGCTAAATTAAGTTGTCCATTGACGCCTTTGGATAGTAAATTTTTACTCGAATTAGCAAATGGTAAATTAATTTCAGCAGATAATATATGTCGGAATCGAGAAATTAAACTGGTTAGCGAAACATTTAAGATTGATTTGATACCAGTAGAGTTAGGGAGTTTTGATGTGATAATCGGTATGGACTGGTTGAAAGAAGTGAAAGCGGAGATCGTTTGTTACAAAAATGCAATTCGCATTATACGAGAAAAAGGAAAACCCTTAATGGTGTACGGAGAAAAGGGTAACACGAAGCTACATCTTATTAGTAATTTGAAGGCACAAAAACTAATAAGAAAAGGTTGCTATGCTGTTCTAGCACACGTCGAGAAAGTACAAACTGAAGAAAAGAGCATCAATGATGTTCCCATTGCAAAAGAATTTCCCGATGTATTTCCGAAAGAATTACCGGGATTACCCCCACATCGATCCGTTGAATTTCAAATAGATCTTGTACCAGGAGCTGCACCAATAGCTCGTGCTCCTTACAGACTCGCACCCAGCGAGATGAAAGAACTGCAAAGCCAATTACAAGAACTTTTAGAGCGTGGTTTCATTCGACCAAGCACATCACCGTGGGGAGCTCCGGTTTTGTTTGTCAAGAAGAAAGATGGTACATTCAGGTTGTGTATCGACTACCGAGAGTTGAACAAACTTACCATCAAGAACCGCTACCCACTACCGAGAATTGACGACTTATTCGATCAACTACAAGGCTCGTCTGTTTATTCAAAGATTGACTTACGTTCCGGGTATCATCAAATGCGGGTGAAAGAAGATGATATTCCAAAGACTGCTTTCAGAACTCGTTACGGTCATTACGAGTTTATGGTCATGCCGTTTGGTTTAACTAATGCACCAGCTGTGTTCATGGACCTTATGAACCGAGTGTGTGGACCATACCTTGACAAGTTTGTCATTGTTTTCATTGATGACATACTTATTTACTCAAAGAATGACCAAGAACACGGTGAACATTTGAGAAAGGTGTTAGAAGTATTGAGGAAGGAAGAATTGTACGCTAAGTTTTCAAAGTGCGCATTTTGGTTGGAAGAAGTTCAATTCCTCGGTCACATAGTGAACAAAGAAGGTATTAAGGTGGATCCGGCAAAGATAGAAACTGTTGAAAAGTGGGAAACCCCGAAAACTCCGAAACACATACGCCAGTTTTTAGGACTAGCTGGTTACTACAGAAGGTTCATCCAAGACTTTTCCAGAATAGCAAAACCCTTGACTGCATTAACGCATAAAGGGAAGAAATTTGAATGGAATGATGAACAAGAGAAAGCGTTTCAGTTATTGAAGAAAAAGCTAACTACGGCACCTATATTGTCATTGCCTGAAGGGAATGATGATTTTGTGATTTATTGTGATGCATCAAAGCAAGGTCTCGGTTGTGTATTAATGCAACGAACGAAGGTGATTGCTTATGCGTCTAGACAATTGAAGATTCACGAACAAAATTATACGACGCATGATTTGGAATTAGGCGCGGTTGTTTTTGCATTAAAGACTTGGAGGCACTACTTATATGGGGTCAAAAGTATTATATATACCGACCACAAAAGTCTTCAACACATATTTAATCAGAAACAACTGAATATGAGGCAGCGTAGGTGGATTGAATTATTGAATGATTACGATTTTGAGATTCGTTACCACCCGGGGAAGGCAAATGTGGTAGCCGATGCCTTGAGCAGGAAGGATAGAGAACCCATTCGAGTAAAATCTATGAATATAATGATTCATAATAACATTACTACTCAAATAAAGGAGGCGCAACAAGGAGTTTTAAAAGAGGGAAATTTAAAGGATGAAATACCCAAAGGATCGGAGAAGCATCTTAATATTCGGGAAGACGGAACCCGGTATAGGGCTGAAAGGATTTGGGTACCAAAATTTGGAGATATGAGAGAAATGGTACTTAGAGAAGCTCATAAAACCAGATACTCAATACATCCTGGAACGGGGAAGATGTACAAGGATCTCAAGAAACATTTTTGGTGGCCGGGTATGAAAGCCGATGTTGCTAAATACGTAAGAGAATGTTTGACGTGTTCTAAGGTCAAAGCTGAGCATCAGAAACCATCAGGTCTACTTCAACAACCCGAAATCCCGGAATGGAAATGGGAAAACATTACCATGGATTTCATAACTAAATTGCCAAGGACTGCAAGTGGTTTTGATACTATTTGGGTAATAGTTGATCGTCTCACCAAATCAGCACACTTCCTACCAATAAGAGAAGATGACAAGATGGAGAAGTTAGCACGACTGTATTTGAAGGAAGTCGTCTCCAGACATGGAATACCAATCTCTATTATCTCTGATAGGGATGGCAGATTTATTTCAAGATTCTGGCAGACATTACAGCAAGCATTAGGAACTCGTCTAGACATGAGTACTGCCTATCATCCACAAACTGATGGGCAGAGCGAAAGGACGATACAAACGCTTGAAGACATGCTACGAGCATGTGTTATTGATTTCGGAAACAGTTGGGATCGACATCTACCGTTAGCAGAATTTTCCTACAACAACAGCTACCATTCAAGCATTGAGATGGCGCCGTTTGAAGCACTTTATGGTAGAAAGTGCAGGTCTCCGATTTGTTGGAGTGAGGTGGGCGATAGACAGATTACGGGTCCGGAGATTATACAAGAAACTACCGAAAAGATCATCCAAATTCAACAACGGTTGAAAACCGCCCAAAGTCGACAAAAGAGCTACGCTGACATTAAAAGAAAAGATATAGAATTTGAAATTGGAGAGATGGTCATGCTTAAAGTTTCACCTTGGAAAGGCGTTGTTCGATTTGGTAAACGAGGGAAATTAAATCCAAGGTATATTGGACCATTCAAGATTATTGATCGTGTCGGACCAGTAGCTTACCGACTTGAGTTACCTCAACAACTCGCGGCTGTACATAACACTTTCCACGTCTCGAATTTGAAGAAATGTTTTGCTAAAGAAGATCTCACTATTCCGTTAGATGAAATCCAAATCAACGAAAAACTCCAATTCATCGAAGAACCCGTCGAAATAATGGATCGTGAGGTTAAAAGACTTAAGCAAAACAAGATACCAATTGTTAAGGTTCGATGGAATGCTCGTAGAGGACCCGAGTTCACCTAGGAGCGTGAAGATCAGATGAAGAAGAAATACCCGCATCTATTTCCAGAAGATTCGTCAACACCTTCAACAGCTTAAAATTTCGGGACGAAATTTATTTAACGGGTAGGTACTGTAGTGACCCGAACTTTTCCATGTTTATATATATTAATTGAGATTGATGTTTACATGATTAAATGTTTCCAACATGTTAAGCAATCAAACTTGTTAAGACTTGATTAATTGAAATAGGTTTCATATAGACAATTGACCACCCAAGTTGACCGGTGATTCACGAACGTTAAAACTTGTAAAAAAACTATATGATGACATATATATGGTTATATATATAGTTAACATGATATTATGATAAGTAAACATATCATTAATTATATTAACAATGAACTACATATGTAAAAACAAGACTACTAACTTAATGATTTTGAAACGAGACATATATGTAACGTTTATCGTTGTAACGACATTTAATGTATATATATCATATTAAGAGATATTCGTACATCATAATATCATGATAATATAATAATTTAAAATCTCTTTTGATATTATAAACATTGGGTTAACAACATTTAACAAGATCGTTAACCTAAAGGTTTCAAAACAACACTTACATGTAACGACTAACGATGACTTAACGACTCAGTTAAAATGTATATACATGTAGTGTTTTAATATGTATTTATACACTTTTGAAAGACTTCAATACACTTATCAAAATACTTCTACTTAACAAAAATGCTTACAATTACATTCTCGTTCAGTTTCATCAACAATTCTACTCGTATGCACCCGTATTCGTACTCGTACAATACACAGCTTTTAGATGTATGTACTATTGGTATATACACTCCAATGATCAGCTCTTAGCAGCCCATGTGAGTCACCTAACACATGTGGGAACCATCATTTGGCAACTAGCATGAAATATCTCATAAGATTACAAAAATATGAGTAATCATTCATGACTTATTTACATGAAAACAAAATTACATATCCTTTATATCTAATCCATACACCAACGACCAAAAACACCTACAAACACTTTCATTCTTCAATTTTCTTCATCTAATTGAACTCTCTCAAGTTCTATCTTCAAGTTCTAAGTGTTCTTCATAAATTCCAAAAGTTCTAGTTTCATAAAATCAAGAATACTTTCAAGTTTGCTAGCTCACTTCCAATCTTGTAAGGTGATCATCCAACCTCAAGAAATCTTTGTTTCTTACAGTAGGTTATCATTCTAATACAAGGTAATAATCATATTCAAACTTTGGTTCAATTTCTATAACTATAACAATCTTATTTCAAGTGATGATCTTACTTGAACTTGTTTTCGTGTCATGATTTTGCTTCAAGAACTTTGAGCCATCCAAGGATCCATTGAAGCTAGATCCATTTTTCTCTTTTCCAGTAGGTTCATCCAAGGAACTTAAGGTAGTAATGATGTTCATAACATCATTCGATTCATACATATAAAGCTATCTTATTCGAAGGTTTAAACTTGTAATCACTAGAACATAGTTTAGTTAATTCTAAACTTGTTCGCAAACAAAAGTTAATCCTTCTAACTTGACTTTTAAAATCAACTAAACACATGTTCTATATCTATATGATATGCTAACTTAATGATTTAAAACCTGGAAACACGAAAAACACCGTAAAACCGGATTTACGCCGTCGTAGTAACACCGCGGGCTGTTTTGGGTTAGTTAATTAAAAACTATGATAAACTTTGATTTAAAAGTTGTTATTCTGAGAAAATGATTTTTATTATGAACATGAAACTATATCCAAAAATTATGGTTAAACTCAAAGTGGAAGTATGTTTTCTAAAATGGTCATCTAGACGTCGTTCTTTCGACTGAAATGACTACCTTTACAAAAACGACTTGTAACTTATTTTTCCGACTAGAAACCTATACTTTTTTTGTTTAGATTCATAAAATAGAGTTCAATATGAAACCATAGCAATTTGATTCACTCAAAACGGATTTAAAATGAAGAAGTTATGGGTAAAACAAGATTGGATAATTTTTCTCATTTTAGCTACGTGAAAATTGGTAACAAATCTATTCCAACCATAACTTAATCAACTTGTATTATATATTATGTAATCTTGAGATACCATAGACACGTATACAATGTTTCGACCTATCATGTCGACACATCTATATATATTTCGGAACAACCATAGACACTCTATATGTGAATGTTGGAGTTAGCTATACAGGGTTGAGGTTGATTCCAAAATATATATAGTTTGAGTTGTGATCAATACTGAGATACGTATACACTGGGTCGTGGATTGATTCAAGATAATATTTATCGATTTATTTCTGTACATCTAACTGTGGACAACTAGTTGTAGGTTACTAACGAGGACAGCTGACTTAATAAACTTAAAACATCAAAATATATTAAAAGTGTTGTAAATATATTTTGAACATACTTTGATATATATGTATATATTGTTATAGGTTCGTGAATCAACCAGTGGCCAAGTCTTACTTCCCGACGAAGTAAAAATCTGTGAAAGTGAGTTATAGTCCCACTTTTAAAATCTAATATTTTTGGGATGAGAATACATGCAGGTTTTATAAATGATTTACAAAATAGACACAAGTACGTGAAACTACATTCTATGGTTGAATTATCGAAATCGAATATGCCCCTTTTTATTAAGTCTGGTAATCTAAGAATTAGGGAACAGACACCCTAATTGACGCGAATCCTAAAGATAGATCTATTGGGCCTAACAAACCCCATCCAAAGTACCGGATGCTTTAGTACTTCGAAATTTATATCATATCCGAAGGGTGTCCCGGAATGATGGGGATATTCTTATATATGCATCTTGTTATTGTCGGTTACCAGGTGTTCACCATATGAATGATTTTTATCTCTATGTATGGGATGTGTATTGAAATATGAAATCTTGTGGTCTATTGTTACGATTTGATATATATAGGTTAAACCTATAACTCACCAACATTTTTGTTGACGTTTTAAGCATGTTTATTCTCAGGTGATTATTAAGAGCTTCCGCTGTCGCATACTTAAATAAGGACAAGATTTGGAGTCCATGCTTGTATGATATTGTGTAAAAACTGCATTCAAGAAACTTATTTTGTTGTAACATATTTGTATTGTAAACCATTATGTAATGGTCGTGTGTAAACAGGATATTTTAGATTATCATTATTTGATAATCTACGTAAAGCTTTTTAAACCTTTATTGATGAAATAAAGGTTATGGTTTGTTTAAAAATGAATGCAGTCTTTGAAAAACGTCTCATATAGAGGTCAAAACCTCGCAACGAAATCAATTAATATGGAACGTTTTTAATCAATAAGAACGGGACATTTCAATATGATCTTTAAATCTATACATGTTTATTATCATAGTATAAGTCTTGATAATTGAACGAATTTATAGTTTATCAAACTTAAAATATTATTTATTTCAGGAACTATATTATATTTGAATTATCATGGCAATCGAAAATATTTTATTATTTCACATAGCTTTCCAATACTTGTAAAATCAGATTATAGTGTTTATAAAGCTTTAAAACATGATAAGACAGTCAACTTTGACAATTGTTCAACAAAACGAGACGTGCTTTATATAGAAATTCATTTACTCGATTAGTAATATCTGAAAATCCAATTTATTAATCTCATAGACAAGTTGTTTAAATATTAATTTATAATTTCAAACACAATTTCAATTAACGTCAAACATAATTCAGTTGACCATATCTTTTAATCCGTTCATCGAAATCACGCGATTTCTAAATGAAAAGTTAATAATTTTTCGTCAGCTTTCCAAAAACATGCATATCATATACTTTATATCAGTAGCATATGTATCAAATTCTTGATTCATCATAAACTATATAACGACAAAATTAAAGCATACAAGTATGCATAAACATATATACTCGAGCACTAGACATGGATACACTATTAATATATAAAAGATAAGATATGAATGCTTACGTATCAATATTGTGATTCAATATTGCAGGAAAGTACGTAGACACTACAGAGATGATAAACACTAGGTTTGACTCATGAGCTATACCCTCGAACAATACCCATAACCTCCATAGCTATAACCCATAATTTCCTTAGCTCTATCCCTCTCGAAAATTCCATTTTTGTAAATATGCGAGCAGAACCTCGTCGTATTATTTTATGTATAATACAAATAATAATAATACTTATACTACTAATAATATTATTAGGATTAATAATAATAATAATATTAATAATAATAATAATAATAATAATAATAATAATAATAATAATATTAATAATAATAATAATAATAATAATAATAATAATAATAATAATAATAATAATAATAATACTTATAATTATAGAGAGAGATCGAGAGATTGTATGAATGAAACTGAATCAGAATTTGATCGAACTTTATAGCACCTTGCCTGTCCCTCACTGCCATGCGATCGCATGGAAAGCAAAGGGAGAAGCCATGCGATCGCATGGGCTTCATTTACAGCTCACACTCTTTTGTAAATCTCTGCCGACACTTATTATTTATTATTTTTAATATATAATATATTTAATCTTTAGAATTAATTAAATATTATATTATATTTACATGTATAGTTGATTTGTAATTTTTACACCGATTTGTAGTACATTGACCCTCGACTCAAGTACCGGTTCCTGTTTTTCGAACGTATTTTTGTACGCTTAGAAAACTTGTACTTTACGTTTCACGACGTGTACCTTTATCAATAATTAGACTTATTTCACCAATGAGTATACTAATTAAAATGTAACTTATACTTTTGAGTGTTATGGTCATTTGCTTCCTAAAATCATCGTCCTAATATATATATAATAATATTATTTTAAATTTAAACGTTTGATGACTAAGTTATTATTATATTTTTATCACATTATAAAATATATATATATATATATATATATATATATATATATATATATATATATATATATATATATATATATATATATATAATATTCATTCATGTCTAATTACAAATATTTGTTTGTGAATCGTCGGTCAAAATCATATATATTTTAAATTTAAATTTGGTCAAAAATTTTCGGGTCGTCACAGTACCTACCCGTTAAAGAAATTTCGTCCCGAAATTTGATAGAGATCGTCATGGCTAACAATAAAAATGTTTTATGACGAATATGAGTGGATAAATATAGTTTTATCATTATTGAATATTATAAATAAAACGATTCGATTATGTGAAGCGTAAGAGTGAAGCTGTCACAAAAGGTTGAGATAGGGATTTAACTTTGGATGTAGTCACGGTGGATTTTCGGATTTCAAGGGATTTAGAGGAAAATCTTTGTAATAAGATTTGATTCTTCGGTATTTAAGGAGATAGGATCTTCTTTGGTTAAATGCGATGATCTGTTTTGATTGCTCTGTCGGATATTTCACTATAAATCCACCCTCTTCATTTCCATATTTTCCACAGCTCATACCTTCTATTCTTCCTCCCTCAACTCATACTTTAAAGTATTCGTCAATATGCTCCATCCAGTTCTGCTTCTTGATATACTCCTAACTTTCATATCTGTCATTCTTCTTTTCCATCTGCCACCAGAGGAATCTATTCACTTGGACGAATACATCATTCATCGATTTCACAGTGAGGTACTGACATCTACATGATACGTTTTGTAAACATTGCATTCTTTTGAAAAGGCACACCATAAATGAATATCAATTTCCAAGGTTTTTGACATCTAATGGTTTCTACATATAGACAATCACTGTAAATAATAGTTTACAATACTATATCCATTGACAATGCAGTCAAAATATGATACATGGTGATGATTTTGTGAATGCAACGTTTTATCGAATAAAGCATGTATGACTCCATGCACATAGCTTGTATAACATATAAGCAAACAGCGGAAGACTTCTAAGAACCTGAGAATAAACATGCTTAAAAGTGTCAACACAAAGGTTGGTGAGTTCATAGTTTTAATGTTGCGCATAATCTGTATATAAAGGTGGATCACAAGATTTTAGTTGTTTCATCCAGAAATGTTTATAAAAATATTCTACAAAATTGAGCACCCTGGTAGCTAAACTTTAACGTTATAATAAGTACCCCTGTTTTAATATACATGAAACCAACATGTACAATACACGCAATCAGACGTGTACTAAACTCAAATAGCATACGTCTGCTTTATAGTTCAGGCTAGGGTCTCTATACCTGGAACGGACGGGGATGTCAAGCCCTATGGATCCATATATAACTACTCGCGCCCACCAGTTCTTATAACTGGCAGTTACTAGTTACCAAAGATAAGGGATTTTCGGTTCAAACTCAGTGTAGAATTTAGTATGTACTTGTATCCATTGCGTTTAAAATAAAGTGCATGTATTCTCAGCCCAAAATTATAGATTGCAAAAGCAATTAAAAGGGGAGCAAATGAAACTCACCTGAAGAGCACAACATATAGTTTGATAAATCAAAGCCGCACAAAAGATAACAGTCAACTAGTGTATCACTATTAGAGTACGAAGGAAGCGAAAGCAAGCGATTGAAGTCGAACAAAAAAAATATAGTAGTTCGAGCTGCAACTGATTAAAAATAGTAGCAGCAACTAGCAGGTTATGATGGTGGTTTGTGGTGTTCGATGGTGATGATTTGGTGCTTGTATGGTGATCGATGGTGGTGATATTAGGTGGTGGTCTAGTGTTATTTGCTTGGTGAAGAAGATGCAATAATTAGAAATAAGAGTACCTAAAGAAAGAAAAAGAGTTGGTTGTTGAAGGCGTCATAAGTGGCTTTGACAGAAATCGCCACATCGGACGATGAGTGTTCGAAGAGCGAGGTCGAACGGTCCAAGAAGGTCGACCCAATTGTTGCTTCCGAGTAGCTCCAGCCATAGAGTTTTGGATGGTATTGTAGATTCAATAATTGATATGAAATGAATGGCTGTTATGTGCATGTAGGTGTGAAGTATCAACCCAAATCATAAATATATGTATATGTATAATACATAGAACAACATGGATGTTTAAACTGGAAATAAAAATATATACAGAGGGTTTTTATGTATGAGTGTTATATCTTGCATAATGAGACTTGATATATTATATATATATATATATAGCATATAGATTTATAAATATATAAATTTTCAACTTGCTTAAAAGATGGCCACCACAACTTTGTTTCTACATCTCATGATGTATAGACACGTGATTTTAAGTTGTTTTTATCCTGCCGACGTCTATACCTAATTATTTCACGGACCGGTACCTCATGCTCTGTTGTTAATAATTGATGGGTAAAAATGCCAATTTTTTATATTGAATACATATATCTATTTTGGTCTTTACACTTTATAAACCTGGTCATAAAAATTTGCCATGTTACTTGTTCTCAGTCCCAAGTAAGATGTACGGTGTATTAAATTTCAAAATAAGAAACTAAGTGTAGTTTAACAAAGATAAAATTTACATAATCTTTTTCTCAATTATTTCAACTTTAACATATAAAAAGAAATATGTATGCATGTTGTGTCGTGTGTTTGTCATTTATAAAGAAAAGTTTTCAAAGGAGTAATAGTAAGGGTGGGGTTGTGATGGTGAATATTCTATTATGATTATGGAAAAATCATAATGCTTGCACATTCACTCATGCAAGTATATAGACATATATAAGTGATGGCAGGCATTTGTGTTTGTATGTTTGTATTAGAAAGTTAGACAGAAAATAACAATGAATGTTCACGGGAAAACAGATGCTTAATACCCCACGACAAATGAGATGACTTTACCCGAGTAATTTAATTGTTTATACTATTTACATGTGTATAACCACATGATTAAATAATATGCATGATTGGTGTAAATGTTTAAAAAAATATCTACTTAATTGAAGGCACTTTCCGAACACATCTCTCATAAATGAGGGGCCACCCACATTGCATGTTTTCTTGTTGTTTCATTCCAATTCAATATGCATAATTCAATCAATTAATTATAATCATAATCAACTAGGGATTAAAGTTAATCTAGGAAAAGACTTGTACACTTATGCAATAATGCAAATATATTAACAATTATAAAATCGCAACTAGATCTTCATAAACACGCTTAAAATTCTTTACTGTCAAAAGTTCTGTTATAATAATAAGTAGATTTAATAAAGTTATAATTATGTGGAAAAAAAATGTTATAAAACTTTCATTAAGAAAATAGTAAGAATGTTGAAATAGAGTTGTAAAAAAAATCAAGTAGGAAAAAGAACTTACTTGTAAATTTTACATAATTTATTTACTAACCCACTTCTTATAACCTCGAAAATGTAAGTTTGTCATTAAATTCATTTAATAAAATCGAAAGGAAAACGAGTGTCGATATTTAATAACTTACTCAAAACTTTTAAGTATATATTAATACCTTATATATAATTACATTCTAATAATAGGTTCTATTACGTAGATAAATATATTAAATATATATTGAAACAATTAAGTTTAAAGTATTACATCATACGTTTATTACTTTGATAACATTTTCAAGTAATATTCTTATATATATATATATATATATATATATATATATATATATATATATATATATATATATAATATATATATAGGGAGAGAGAGAGAGTTTATTACTTCGTAAATTATTTACATATTTAGTTCTAACAACTAAATCGTAAAATAGTTTATTAACATATTTCTAGTTATTATATATATATATATATATATATATATATATATACATACATACATATGCACACACAATCATATCTATAAAAGGTTGTTCGTGAATCGCTGGAAAAGTCGAGGGTAACTGAATGTATGAAAACCATAAAAAAAAATTGAGACTCAACATAACAAGTTTTGCTTATCGTGTTAGAAATATTAAATCATATAGAGAATTGATTTAAAAATAAGTAGAAATTTTCCGGGTCGTCATAACAACTTACTCGTACGTTTGGTCTATGACTGAACACCCATCAAAGAATTAAATGATCCGTAAGGTTCACCACACGAGTGACTAGTGACTCGTACGAGTCACATCCCAACCGTACGTATCATCTTACTTAAAACAATAGTTCTCCATTACTCCTCACTCGCACGATTCATAACACGGTTGACCACCCCAACCGTACGAGTGAAGGCTTACTCGTGTGAGTGATGAAGAATAGTAGCAGCAGCTGTTTAAACGGGTTTTAACTCAAAATTTACAACATAAACATCAATTCATATAGTAAGTTAACACATATCATCATATATTCACTATATGATAAGCCTACATCATACACTCAATCAATAACAACACTAAACGAGTACAAAATAAGACATATACAATAAAATCCCTTTTTCTGACCAAAATAAAGTTTGATCTAGATTCTTAAAATCTTATCATTGTAAATTACTCTTCAATACGATTCCAACGATATTTAATTCATTAAAAACGGAGTTACGGTTTGAAAGTTACGCCCTTTTCAATTTTACCAAAAGCTGACCAGTGCTCACTCGCGCGGACGAGACCTCACTCGTGCGAGTGAGTCCTCAACCGCGCAGTTGAGCCTCAAACGTGTGGTCACTCGTATGAGTGACCTGTCAGAAGTGTGAGAGCTGTTAGAACATTCCAGTTCGCTGTTTTTGCGTTTTTTGACCCAAAATCATGATTTTTGCAAGATCTAACACCAAAACCACTTCCAAAACATCATATAAACTATATAGAACATATTTCTAACATCAATTAAGCACAAAAAACGCTTAAGATCAAGAATCAAGCATCAAAACCTAACTTTTACTCAAGAACACAAAAACCCAATTTAAGCAAGAATCAAGACATGAATAAAAGAGATGCTTACCTTAAAATGATCACAAAATCACAGAGAACAAGAAGATATGAATAAATTGAGCTCTAGATCAAAGATTAGATTTTAGGATTTTTGATTAGTTGAAGATGAAGGTACGGGGTGTTTGGTGATTTTTCTAGAAATGCAAGAAATGAACTGCACTAGTCATCTAAATGGGTTTAATTCCCACACTGTGCAACACAAGGGTATTTATTAGTTATCTGATATCTTTCGTACATCATTTGGCAACCCAAACGAAGTCCAATTTAAATAAACAAACCTGTACTGTGACCCTTGTCACAAACTGGTCCTAACCTCATCATTATTTAATAGTAAATATTAAATGAAAATAAAAGCATATAATAATACAATACTAACTTAAGGGCAATTTAGTAATCTTACAGCTAGGCCCGATTGAGGATGTTACACATTTCCAATCACCATGCTCAGTCTTTTTGTTGAAAAACTTATTAGTATCTTTTGGTCATGTCAAACGGGTCTCGGGTTGTATTCCCGTTTGTGTTTCAACTTATGTAATAAATGTTTTAAAGTTTATTAAACTTACCATTGTATTAAAGATGTTTTTAGAAACATAATTGGGACCTAAATGTTAACGATATTAATGCATTATAAAGAAATAAAATTATGGGCCGGTTTAAATACGGGTTGGGTTATTTCAAAAATACATGAGAAAAATGTATAGTTAGCATCTTCCAACCCATGATTACAAGTAAGACACCCAATATCCCCAATCTCCACTCCCCGGTTGATAAGATTGAACCGTGTCGAAAGTCTATCAAGAGATAATCGCCACAAAAAAATATTTACTTTTTTCGGAAGATATTTTTTCCACCTTGTACCATGAGGCAACGAAGGTAGAATAGCATTATCAATCCATCTCCTTGTATCCGAAACTGAGTAACCCACATTTTTGTTGAACACCCAATACATCTCGTCCTCATTATTTGACAAAACGACTTCAGAAAGAGTCTGCACTAGATCAGCAATAGCAGTATCATTCCTACCACCTAAGTTACCAAGTGTACATTGCCATATCCATGAATTATTATTCCTTCGATCCATTATTGAACAGTTTGGATTAACATCTAAGTGGTAACATCTATTAAAACGTATACACAAAGACTCATTGCCTAACCACTTGTCTCTCCAAAACCAAATTTTTGACCCATTACTATAGAGACCCGTCCTAATCTATCCGGATGAAGTCCATATCGATTATAAATGATTCACAACAGTTGATTACATCGCGAGGTACTTGACCTCTATATAATACATTTTACAAACATTGCATTCGTTTTTTGAAAAGACAATCTTTCATTACATTGAAAGTTGACAGCATGCATACCATTTTATAATATATCTAACTATAATTGACTTAAT
Organism: Rutidosis leptorrhynchoides; assembly: GCF_046630445.1. Taxonomy (NCBI): domain Eukaryota; kingdom Viridiplantae; phylum Streptophyta; class Magnoliopsida; order Asterales; family Asteraceae; genus Rutidosis; species Rutidosis leptorrhynchoides. Next base: position 304,400,426 of record NC_092342.1, read on the forward strand.
AATAATCTTGATGAATTCAAAGACTCGAATGCAACGTCTTTTGAAATATGTCATGAATGACTCCAAGTAATTTCTTTAAAATGAGCAATTGCACAGCGGAAGACTTCTTTCATACCTGAGAATAAACATGCTTTAAAGTGTCAACCAAAAGGTTGGTGAGTTCATTAGTTTATCATAAATAATCAATTCATAATTTTAATAGACCACAAGATTTCATATTTCCAATTCTCATAAACATACGTCCCATGCATAGAGACAAAAATATCATTCATATGGATTGAACACCTGGTAACCGACATTCACAATATGCATATAAGAATATCCCCATCATTTCAGGATCCTCCTTCGAACATGATATAAATTTCAAAGTACTAAAGCATCCGGTACTTTGGATGGGGCTTGTTGGGCCCGATAGATCTATCTTTAGAGTTCGCGTCAATTAGGGTGTCTGTTCCCTAATTCTTAGATTACCAGACTTAATAAAAAGGGGCATATTCGATTTCGATAATTCAACCATAGAATGTAGTTTCGATTACTTGGGTCTATTTCGTCAAACATTTATAAAAGCAGCGCATGTATTCTCAGTCCCAAAAATATATATTGCAAAAGCATTTAAAAGGGGAGCAAATGAAACTCACCTAATGTATTTTGTAGTAAAAATACATACGACTATATTGAACAATGCAGGGTTGGCCTCGGATTCACGAACCTATATCATTTGTGTAATCATTAATATATATAATTGTAATCGAATAAATATATATATATATAAATTTATTAGTTATATTCTTTTTATATTAATATTATATATATGTTTCTTATATTTATTTTGTAAAAAAAAATATATTAAATTTTTGTTAGGTTTATATGTATTAAATATGTATATTTATGTATGTATTTAGTTTGTTTATCAGACAGTAGTTTTATTATACTAAGTTAATATTAGTAAAGATAAATGATAATAATATCATTAATAATATACATATGTTAATAATAATCCTATTAGTGATAACACAATGATATTAATAATAGTACTTGTAACAATAATAATTTTTCTGTTTATGGTGGTTATGATATTAATGATTTACTAATAATAACAATAATAATAACTTTGTTAAAAATGCTAATATTAATAAAGATATTGTTAAAAATGATACCTTTGTTTAATAATAATAATAATAATACGTTACAAAAGTGATACTAGTACTAATATTAATGAGAAAAATGATAACTTGTATTAATAATAATAATTATAATATCTATATTAATAATCCTTTCACTATTAGTAGTAATAATAATATTAATAATAATAACAATACTTATGTTGATCATAATCCCAGTCTTCATGTTTAATCTCTAAACTAATAACTAAAGCTGTTATAATCTTAATTTGTGATCCTGGTCATAATAATACTTATAATAGTAATAATATTAATAATAATACCTAAATTGGTAACATTAATAATAGTAATTATATTAATGATACTTATAGTAATATTCTAATAAAATTAATAATAAGGATAATATAAATCATGATAACACATAATGATGATACTAAATTTAATAATAATTTTAGTAATAATCATGTTAAGGATAATTATAATAACAATAATAATACCATTTATTTATAATCATATTAATAATAAAACTAATAATAATAATAATAATAATAATAATAATAATAATAATAATAATAATAATAATAATAATAATAATAATAATAATAATAATAATAATAGGTTGATATGTGGCTACCTTTAAAGGCCCAAAAAAATGGTAAACCGTCCAGGCAGGGACTCGAACCTACGACCACTCGATAACCCGCACACAATCAAAACCATTCAGCTGCTGCACCCTTTTCTGTTAATTTATCTAACTTAATTTTACTTATACATTTCATGTTAAACTTGTTCTTCTTCAACACCATGATCGAACAGACACCTCCCCAACAACATTTAAATCTAAATTCAATCTAAATATATAACTTTTGAGCTTTAATTGAAACGCATACATCAGTTTTAAGAAATTTGTTTTGAATCAGAAAAATTTAAAAAAAAAAACCCAACTCAACCTACAGAACCCGTTTTGAAACTCAAATTCACTTTCAGATTTCTAGATCGTTTTAGGAAAAAATTATAACATGAAATAGATTCTAATTTGTTCATATAAACTTTCTGTATCCCTAATTTAATGTATAACCTCAAAACGAATTTCTTGATGAACACAACCTTTGACTTTTGACATAAAACTTTGACTCTTCAAATTCGAGTTTGATTTAGCGAATTAAAACTTGATAATTTGAAGAAACAATCACGATACAAATTAAAACACTTCAGCATTTACAGAATTTGAAGATTTATCAGAGTTTGGCTGTTGATTTTTTTTTAAAATAAAACGCGAACAGAGGTTACCATTTTGTTCTTCTTTCTTTCTGTTTCAACTCCACAATTTACAGTATATATGTATATACAGTGTATTACTACTACTCAAAGATTTGGCAGCTCAGATGAATTGATTTTGTCGTGTCTTATAGTGAAAGTGGAGGTTGATTGCTCTCACGAGTTAAATAGAAAGAAGAACAAGAAGTAAAAAGGGTACAGATAATTTACAGATCCTTTCAATTAATATAATATCTATTATCTATTATATAATATAATAATAATAATAATCATAATAATAATTTCATTAATAATAATAATATTAATAATTATTATTATTATTTTTAACTGAGTAATAAATAAAATAGATATTATAAATGTTTACCTAAAATATTTACAATCTACATATAATAACTTTATACATAAATTACATATATAATATGTATACATTAATTTATAATTGTTTACATATAATTTATTGTTATTAACTTGTTGAATATCATAGAAGGTGACAAATTAGTGTTAAAATTAATTAATAGTTATGTTCCATATACTTTATATATATATATATATATATATATATATATATATATATATATATATATATATATATATATATATATATATATATATATATATTCATTTAAAACTATAAGTTTTTATATATATTAGTAATATTTATTTAGTAATATAATATTTAGTTTTCCAAAATAACTTTTATTTCAAAGTTTATGATTTAAAATCGTTTAAGTAATTGAATTCATTATATCACATAACGTTTTCAGTTAATATGACTATATATTATCTATACATATCAATGTACACATAGTTGTTCGTGAATCGTCGGAATACATCAAAGGTTAAATAAATTCATATAAACAGTTCAAAAGTTTTTTTTTTAAACTCAACGTGACAAACTTTGCTTATCGTGTCGGGAATATATAAAGATTAAGTTTAAGTTTGGTCGGAAATTCACGGGTCATCACAGTACCTACCCGTTAAAGAAATTTCGTCCCGAAATTTGAGTGAGATGGTCATGGATAACAATAAAATTGTTTTCATGACGAATATTAGTTGATAAATGGAGTTTTATCATCATTGAGTAATATGGATAAAATGATTCGATTAATCGAAGCGTATGAATGAAACTATCACAAAAGATCGAGATGGAGAAATGGAGATTTTTCATAACTTTTGACGTAGTCGCGATTGAATTTAGAAAATAAGGTGCGTCTTAGCTTTTGACGTTGACTTGGTTGAATTCCAGAATTCAAGGGATTTAAAGAAAATCTTCGAAATCTAAACGATTTGATTTTTCGGCGAATAAGGAAATTAAGATCTCTATAATTAAATACCGTGATCTGCCTCAATTACTCTGTCTGATATTTCCATTATAAATTAAACTTCTTCCGTTCCATTATTCTCACCATTCCTATACTTTCTTTCTTAGTTCGTACATCCAAAAGATTGTGAAAATGCTTAATCCTGTTCTAATCCTTGATATTTTCCCAATTATCATTTCTATCATCCTTCTTTTAAATCTTCCACCAGAGAAATCTATTCCTTTCTACTATTACCTTGGGGTGATACTATTTTTAACATACCGTGTCTTTATATTGCTATTCGTATTAATATCCACGGTTTATAACCTCTGTGTTGTTATTGGGTTTTATATTTTCTCTTATATTTTGGAGCTCTTTGCCTTTTTATTCTCCTCTCGTCCTCTAGTAAAGCGAGTAATGGTCCGAACTTCGTAAATATGGAGTTTCGGATGAACTTAATGTTCTAAATGAGAAAGAACGTAATAGCACGATTTGATTTGTCAAAATTACCAGAATCACTGAGAATACAACTATCAAGAATGTAGTTTCTTGATATGTTCAGAAGTTAATCAGAATGAAAGAGTTATGTAACATGACACATGTTGACGTTATAATCTGTGAATCATCATGTTCCATTTAGAAACTCAGCATGACTTACTGTAATATAATCACGTTGATCAAGTGTCATTATATTATACTAACTCATGCATCAGTTCCCATCGTTAATTCAATAACATTCATATTTTAAGCTCGAAAGTTTATAGAATATAGAAACTAACAGTTTCTATATGATGTAACACTGATAGCACGAAGAGATTAATGATTTCAGATAAGAATAGCTATAAAAATATCTTCAGAAATATGGAGGATATTTATAATGAATGATATGATGATACCTTGGAATTTCTAATATCGAAGGATGGTGAAGAATATCGTCCACACGGGTTTAGAGTAAGAAGCAAGATATTCGCTAAAGACTTCAGCAGGCATTGAATTATTTGGTTTCTTTGAAGTCAAACTTATTCTTTGTGATTTGTCACGGCTTCCTTCATAGTTTCGCATAATCCGCTTTTCGGTACTAAATTTTCTATTGAGTGTTTCCAATACTCCATTCTTTATCGTCAAACTTTCGACGGTTAAAGTCGTGTACAGTTTTTGCTGCTGTATTCAACTTTTTCATAATTTGTGGTATTGATTTGTAGGCTGAGTGCTTTTCAGAATTTCAGATTTAAAGATCATAATTCTAAGAGATAAATGTTATATGTTTACATATAACTGTTGATGTAGACATGCTGTGAGATTTCAAAATACTGATTGCTAATTCCCGGTAGTTGGTATAGTAATTCTAAGTATAAGATGTAAATGAGTGAATGATAGGGTTTCACTTAATATAGTGATTTGTCGGAGAGATTTAAACCAAGGAGCGATGAGGTTGCTGGTACATCTGCTGGTAATATGGTGGAATATAATAAAAGGTTCCCCGATAACAATAAAAGAGCACACATATAAATCAAGGTTATAATAAGGTTGTTTCGAACGAAAAATCAAAGTTGACTTGCTGGAGCTGTGACAAAATTGCCTAATTTGGAAAAGGGATTGCAAAGTTATTTTGTGTAATAATATCACTAAGAAATTAGCATAGCTACATTTTAAACGTTTGCTCAGTTTTTGAGAGTTTTTAAATGCATATCTATATTCATCATTCTTTTCTTCCGTAGATGGAGTGCGGTTGGTTCGTTCTCTCGACTGAAGTGTTGTCAAGAATCATGAAAGGTTTGAACGCAGATTGTAATCATCAAGATATAAATGAGGTTTAAGATGAAATTAAGTGGCAAACTTGAAGAATTGTTTAGTTTCATATGTTATAATCAATATTTTAATTTATTTTAATTGTCCAATGTCGGCAGTCCACAGTTGATAGTCCAATATTTCATATATAGCTTAATATATAATATTCGAATTAATTAATACGTATCGTGACCCGTGTACATGTCTCAGACTCGATCACAACTCAAAGTATATATATTATTGTAGAATCAACCTCAACCCTGTATAGAGAACTCGATCATTACTGCATATAGAGTGTCTATGGTTATTCTAAATAATATATATAGATGTGTCGATATGATATGTCAAAACCTTGTATACGTGTCCCGATATTTAAAGTGCGTAAAATAAATAACAGAAATTAAATGATGATAAATAAAGTGCGTAAAGTAAATAACAGAAATTAAATGACGATAAATAAAATTGCGATAAATAAACTGCGATAAATAAAATGTAATAAGGAATTAACAGTTAGCTAGGAACAGTTAGCTAGGATTTTGTTAGCGTAGTTTCTTAACAGAATTTCTTATAGTTAATTTGTTTGTTTCTAACAAATTTTTATTTTGTCCAATATTTTTCTTCATTTATGCCACTTGTTGGATTCTGATAGATCAAAATTCAGATATGAAATTGAATGAATATGGTTATTCTGTGGTGAACGGATTCGTATCTTTGTAGATGTAAGTAGGATAGTAAATGAATGTTGAATCAGATTCGAAGAATGTACAGTGTAACTTATTAATGTGAAATCTAAATATTCCTCGGGTATTACCTACCCGTTAAAATATGTTCACCATTAACAGTTTGTACGAAAGAATTTTTAATTACAATCTTTATGAAAATATACTTACATATATATTTTCTTCAGATGTAATCATGAATTTAGAGATATCGATTGTTAAATCGTTGATGAAAGATGTGAATGATAGCATATGTGAATTAATTATGATAGAAGCTCTTAAAGCTTCTTCTATCTTTCTCGGGTATTACCTACCCGTTAAAAATTCACATGTCATAGTTAATATGAAAAGAATTTTTATTACGATCTCGAGATATACATATATATATATATATATATATATATATATATATATATATATATATATATATATATATATATACATATATCTTTCAATCATGAACAGAAAGTAATGAATTATTATTTCATAATTCATCATTCTCAGTACTCTTCGGTGTCTGTGGTGCTTACGAAGCTCGTGGTGATGGAAATGATGTTGGTGATGGTGGTGTTGCTGTTGGTGTTGGTACTGATTGTGGTACCTGCGTAGTAGACGCGAGCCAAGATTCTAAATCGAACACCGTCACCTCTAAGGTTTCTACTTGACGCTCGAGCCTATGAATTAGTTTTACCCATTCTTCCGTAAGGTTTGTCAATTCTTGATATTTAGTTCAAAGTCTTCTAACTTCTTCTAATAATCCTATCCGATTAGAATTTGGGAGTAGAGGACGAATACTATCTTTAATGACATCGAGTCAACATTCGAGACGGAAAATCCGTGCGAAAAGAGTGAAAACGGTATTGCGAACAGGTTCGCCGGTAAGCGGATCGAGCACTCTGACGTTAGGTGGTAAGTTCGGCTCATGATATGGAGTACCTTCTTCATTTCTCCATAGGGTAACTATTTTGCGAACCCATCCCCACTTTCTAAAGAAATCATGGTAGTTGATCGGTTGGTGCGCTCCCGTCACGCTGTCTTCGGAGTCAGAGGAACTTGGTCGATTCGTAGAGGCCATCTTACGCGATCACAGAAAAGATTTTTTTTTTTTTGGTAAGAAAAGTTTAGTGACAGCAATTGATAGTTGGATGGTATTCTCAGTGCATAATATGCATAGATATATATAGTACTAGGATTCCTTAAATTACGGAGAAATTTACGGGAGATATCAGGCAAAGTTTACCGTAATAGATACGCTAAGATATGATTTAGCAGATACGCTAAAATATGAATTTGTGTCTATACACTACTTATGCAATTAATGCAGCAAGACTTGTCTAAACTAATAATGATAAGCAGGTAATTTTCTAAGGATGATAAGCAGATGATTTCCGACTAAAAATGATAAGCAAAACTTTTGACATGCAGACACGGTCGAAGTCCAGACTCACTAATGCATCCTATCGACTTATCAGTTAGACACACTAATGCAGACCTGGTTCGCTAAGACCACCGCTCTGATACCAACTGTAGAGACCCGTCCTAATCCATCCGGACGAAGTCCATATCAATTATAAACAATTCACAACAGTTGATTACATCGCGAGGTACTTGACCTCTATATGATACATTTTACAAACATTGCATTCATTTTTTGAAAAGACAATCTTTCATTACATTGAAAGTTGACGGAATGCATACCATTTTATAATATATCTAACTAAAATTGACTTAATAATAATCTTGATGAACTCAACGACTCGAATGCAATGTCTTTTGAAATATGTCATGAATGACTCCAAGTAATTTCTTTAAAATGAGCAATTGCACAGCGGAAGACTTCTTTCATACCTGAGAATAAACATGCTTTAAAGTGTCAACCAAAAGGTTGGTGAGTTCATTAGTTTATCATAAATAATCAATTCATAATTTTAATAGACCACAAGATTTCATATTTCCAATTCTCATAAACATACGTCCCATGCATAGAGACAAAAATATCATTCATATGGATTGAACACCTGGTAACCGACATTCACAATATGCATATAAGAATATCCCCATCATTCCGGGATCCTCCTTCGGACATGATATAAATTTTGAAGTACTAAAGCATCCGGTACTTTGGATGGGGCTTGTTGGGCCCGATAGATCTATCTTTAGAGTTCTCGTCAATTAGGGTGTCTGTTCCCTAATTCTTAGATTACCAGACTTAATAAAAAGGGGCATATTCGATTTTGATAACTCAACCATAGAATGTAGTCTCGATTACTTGTGTCTATTTCGTCAAACATTTATAAAAGCAGCGCATGTATTCTCAGTCCCAAAAATATATATTGCAAAAGCATTTAAAAAGGGAGCAAATGAAACTCACCTAATGTATTTTGTAGTAAAAATACATACGACTATATTGAACAATGCAGGGTTGGCCTCGGATTCACGAACCTATATCATTTGTGTAATCATTAATATATATAATTGTAATCGAATAAATATATATATATAAATTTATTAGTTATATTCTTTTTATATTAATATTATATATATGTTTCTTATATTTATTTTGTAAAAAAAAATATTAAATTTTTGTTAGATTTATATGTATTAAATATGTATATTTATGTATGTATTTAGTTTGTTTATCAGACAGTAGTTTTATTATACTAAGTTAATATTAGTAAAGATAAATGATAATAATATCATTAATAATATACATATGTTAATAATAATCCTATTAGTGATAACACAATGATATTAATAATAGTACTTGTAACAATAATAATTTTTCTGTTTATGGTGGTTATGATATTAATGATTTACTAATAATAAAAATAATAATAACTTTGTTAAAAATGCTAATATTAATAAAGATATTGTTAAAAATGATACCTTTGTTTAATAATAATAATAATAATACGTTAGAAAAGTGATACTAGTACTAATATTAATGAGAAAAATGATAACTTGTATTAATAATAATAATAATAATTATAATATCTATATTAATAATCCTTTCACTATTAGTAGTAATAATAATAACAATACTTATGTTGATCATAATCCCAGTCTTCATGTTTAATCTCTAAACTAATAACTAAAGCTGTTATAATCTCAATTTGTGATCCTGGTCATAATAATACTTATAATAGTAATAATATTAATAATAATACCTAAATTGGTAACATTAATAATAGTAATTATATTAATGATACTTATAGTAATATTCTAATAAAATTAATAATAAGGATAATATAAATCATGATAATACATAATGATGATACTAAATTTAATAATAATTTTAGTAATAATCATGTTAAGGATAATTATAATAACAATAATAATACCATTTATTTATAATCATATTAATAATAAAACTAAAAATAATAATAATAATAATAATAATAATAATAATAATAATAATAATAATAATAATAATAATAATAATAATAATAATAATAATAATAATAATAATAATAATAATAATAATAATAATAATAATAATAATAATAGGTTGATATGTGGCTACCTTTAAAGGCCCAAAAAAAATGGTAAACCGTCCAGGCAGGGACTCGAACCTACGACCACTCGATAACCCGCACACAATCAAAACTATTCAGCTGCTGCACCCTTTTCTGTTAATTTATCTAACTTAATTTTACTTATACAGTTCCTGTTAAACTTCTTCTTCTTCAACACTGTGATCGAACAGACACCTCCCCAACAACGTTTAAATCTAAATTCAATCTAAATATATAACTTATGAGCTTTAATTGAAACGCATACATCAGTTTTAAGAAATTTGTTTTGAATCAGAATAATTAAAAGAAAAAAAACCCAACTCAGCCTACAGAACCCGTTTTGAAACTCAAATTCACTTTCGAATTTCTAGAACGTTTTAGGAAAAACTTATAACATGAAATAGATTCTAATTTGTTCATATAAACTTTCTGTATCCTTAATTTAATGTATAACCTCAAAACAAACGCGGATTTCTTGATGAACACAACATTTGACTTTTGACATAAAACTTTGACTCTTCAAATTCGAGTTTGATTTAGCGAATTAAAACTTGATAATTTGAAGAAACAATCACGGTACAAATTAAAACACTTCAGCATTTATAGAATTTGAAGATTTATCAGAGTTTGGCTGTTGATTTTTGTTTTTAAATAAAACGCGAACAGAGGTTACCATTTTGTTCTTCTTTCTTTCTGTTTCAACTTCACAACTTACAGTATATATGTATATACAGTGTATTACTACTACTCAAAGATTTAGCAGCTCAGATGAATTGATTTTGTCATGTCTTATAGTGAAAGTGGAGGTTGATTGCTCTCACGAGTTAAATAGAAAGAAGAACAAGAAGTTAAAGGGGTACAGATAATTTACAGATCCTTTCAATTAATATAATATCTATTATATATTATATAATATAATAATAATAATATAATAATAATTTCATTAATAATAATAATATTAATAATTATTATTATTATTTTTAACTGAGTAATAAATAAAATAGATATTATAAATGTTTACCTAAAATATTTACAATCTACATATAATAACTTTATACATAAATTACATATATAATATGTATACATTAATTTATAATTGTTTACATATAATTTATTGTTATTAACTTGTTGAATATCATAGAAGGTGACAAATTAGTGTTAAAATTAATTAATAGTTATGTTCCATATACTTTATGTATCTATATATATATATTCATTTAAAACTATAAGTTTTTATATATATTAGTAATATTTATTTAGTAATATAATATTTAGTTTTCCAAAATAACTTTTATTTCAAAGTTTATGATTTAAAATCGTTTAAGTAATAGAATTCATTATATCACATAACGTTTTCAGTTAATATGACTGTATATTATCTATACATATCAATGTACACATAGTTGTTCGTGAATCGTCGGAATACATCAAAGGTTAAATAAATTCATATAAACAGTTCAAAAGTTTTTTTTTAAACTCAACGTGACAGACTTTACTTATCGTGTCGGGAATATATAAAGATTAAGTTTAAGTTTAGTCGGAAATTCTCGAGTCATCACAATTACCAAGACTGTAATGAACTGGATTCAAGGGTATAATGCCTACACTCTGAGACAGATTATACATCTTGATCATATTTGTCCACACACCAAGTTTATATTTATTTCCTCTATCCAACCCACCATATGGTCCATATATCGATTTGATTACATCAATTCAAATGCCACAGCTTTGAGAATTAAACCTCCATATCCACTTTAGAACAAGAGCATAATTGAAAGCTTTTAAGCTCCCAATTCTCAAACCTCCTTTATCAAAATTTTCCATCACATTATCAGAATAAGAGTGTCAAGATACAGAGTTTTTTTTTCTTTTTTTTCTTAATCTTGTAGTTTCGGTATTGATATATATCAGGTTGATGTGACAACTTTAAAGTTCAGTCTTAAAAGTCACGATACTAAATGTCTTATAAACATCAGAAATGATTCCGTTTCCTAATTAACTAGAAAAATTTTGGTTCGCGCGTTGCGGCGGATCATTCTAACGTTTTTTTTTTATAAAACTAATGTTAAGCGGGAACTGGAAAAAAAAATTGTGAACAAAAATAAAAAAGGGGCTAAAAGGACTCAAACCCAGGTTGTTTCTCTTAATAACTCATGAACTTACTACTTGCTGTAACAATCAATTCATTATAATAAGTTGAGTTTATTATATATATATATATATATATATATATATATATATATGTGTGTGTGTGTGTGTGTGTGTGTGTGTGTGTATGTTTTCCTTATAAAAAACATAAAAAATAACTCCATTTTGACTATAGTTAGTTTTATTTTGTTCGTAAAATTATTTCGAGTTGAACGTTGATAACAGAGAAACTTAACTCGCGGCGGAAAAAAAATAAATTCCGTTAAAAATTTGGGTGTAATTTTGTTATTAAATATTATAATAATTTAGAATTTACATTTAACACCATATTTGAGCGGGTAAATATGTAAATATTCCTAAAAAGATAAATTTAAAATCTAAAGTTGAGGGGTGAAGAATATAAATTTTGGGTGGTGATGGTTTTTTGTCCTTGGGAAGGTTTTGAGAGTGCAAAACGACATTTTTTTGCACTCCCTTTAGTATGTATGGATAATAATGTGTTTTTTTTTAAAGCGCAGAGCCCCAAAGTAATATTGGTGGAGTTTGAACATGGGTCCTTTTGAAGATTAACATGAAATGTCTCGTTCTTATTGATTAAAAACATTCCATATTAATTGATTTCGTTGCGAGGTTTTGACCTCTATATGAGACGTTTTTCAAAGACTGCATTCATTTTAAAACAAACCATAACCTTTATTTCATCAATAAAGGTTTAAAAAGCTTTATATAGATTATCAAATAATGATAATCTAAAATATCCTGTTTACACACGACTATTACATAATGGTTTACAAAAAAAATATGTTACAACAAAATAAGTTTCTTGAATGCAGTTTTTACACAATATCATACAAGCATGGACTCCAAATCTTGTCCTTATTTAAGTATGCGACAGCGGAAGCTCTTAATAATCACCTGAGAATAAACATGCTTAAAACGTTAACAAAAATGTGGGTGAGTTATAGGTTTAACCTATATATATCAAATCGTAACAATAGACCACAAGATTTCATATTTCAATATACATCCCATACATAGAGATAAAAAATCATTCATATGGTGAACACCTGGTAACCGACATTAACAAGATGCATATATAAGAATATCCCCATCATTCCGGGACACCCTTCGGATATGATATAAATTTTGAAGTACTAAAGCATCCGGTACTTTGGATGGGGTTTGTTAGGCCCAATAGATCTATCTTTAGGATTCGCGTCAATTAGGGTATCTGTTCCCTAATTCTTAGATTACCAGACTTAATAAAAAGGGGCATATTCGATTTCGATAATTCAACCATAGAATGTAGTTTCACGTACTTGTGTCTATTTTGTAAATCATTTATAAAACCTGCATGTATTCTCATCCCAAAAATATTAGATTTTAAAAGTGGGACTATAACGCACTTTCACAGTTTTTTTACTTCGTCGGGAAGTAAGACTTGGCCACTGGTCGATTCACGAACCTATAACAAATATGTACATATATATCAAAGTATGTTCAAAATATATTTACAACACTTTTAATACATTTTGATATTTTAAGTTTATTAAGTCAGCTGTCCTCGTTAGTAACCTACAACTAGTTGTCCACAGTTAGATGTACAGAAAATAAATCGATATATATTATCTTGAATCAATCCACTACCCAGTGTATACATATCTCAGTATTGATCACAACTCAAACTATATATATTTTGGAATCAACCTCAACCCTGTATAGCTAACTCCAACATTCACATATAGAGTGTCTATGGTTGTTCCGAAATATATATAGATGTGTCGACATGATAGGTCGAAACATTGTATACGTGTCTATGGTATCTCAAGATTACATAATATACAATACAAGTTGATTAAGTTATGGTTGGAATAGATTTGTTACCAATTTTCACGTAGCTAAAATGAGTAGTTTTTACCAATTTTGTTTTGCTCGCCATTTCTTCGTTTCTAATCCGTTTTGAGTGATTTAAGCGGCCACGGTTTCGTATTGAACTTGAATTTATGAAACTAAACAGAAAAGGTATAGTTTATAGTCAGAAATACAAGTTACAAGTCATTTTTGAAAGAGGTAGTCATTTCCGTCGAAAGAACGACATCTTGATGACTGGTTTGAAAAACATACTTCCACTTTGAGTTTAATCATAATTTTTGGATATAGTTTCATGTTCATAAGAAAAATCATTTTCCCAGAAGAACAACTTTTAAATCAAAATTTATCATAGCTTTTAATTAACTAACCCAAAACAGCCCGCGGTGTTACTACGACGGCGTATGTCCGGTTTTACAGTGTTCTTCGTGTTTCCAGGTTTTAAGTTATTAAGTTAGCATATCATATAGATATAAAACATGTGTTTAGTTGGTTTTAAAAGTCAAGTTAGAAGGATTAACTTTTGTTTGCGAACAAGTTTAGTCGTTACATGTAAGTGTTGTTTTGAAACCTTTAGGTTAACGATCTTGTTAAATGTTGTTAACCCAATATTTATTAAATCAAATGAGATGTTAAATTATTACATTATCATGATATCATGATGTATTAATATATCTTAACATGATATATATACATTAAATGTTGTTACAACGATAATCGTTACATATATGTCTCGTTTCAAAATCATTAAGTTAGTAGTCTTGTTTTTACATATGTAGTTCATTGTTAATATACTTAATGATATATTTACTTATCATAATATCATGTTAACTATATATCCATATATATGTCATCATATAGTTTTTACAAGTTTTAACGTTCGTGAATCACCGGTCAACTTGGGTGGTCAATTGTCTATATGAAACCTATTTCAATTAATCAAGTCTTAACAAGTTTGATTGCTTAACATGTTGGAAACAATTAATCATGTAAATAACAATTTCATTTAATATATATATAAACATGGAAAAGTTCGGGTCACTACAGTACCTACCCGTTAAATAAATTTCATCCCGAAATTTTAAGCAGTTGGAGGTGTTGACGTATCTTCTGGAAATAAGTGCGGGTATTTCTTCTTCATCTGATCTTCTCATTCCCAGGTGAACTCGGGTCCTCTACGAGCATTCCATTGAACCTTAACAATTGGTATCTTTTTTTGCTTAAGTCTTTTAACCTCACGATCCATTATTTCGACGGGTTCTTCGATGAATTGAAGTTTTTCGTTGATTTGGATTTCATCTAACGGAATAGTGAGATCTTCTTTAGCAAAACATTTCTTCAAATTCGAGACGTGGAAAGTGTTATGTACAGCCATGAGTTATTGAGGTAACTCAAGTCGATAAGCTACTGGTCCGACAAGATCAATAATCTTGAATGGTCCGATATACCTTGGATTTAATTTCCCTCGTTTACTAAATCGAACAACGCCTTTCCAAGGTGCAACTTTAAGCATGACCATCTCTCCAATTTCAAATTCTATATCTTTTCTTTTAATGTCAGCGTAGCTCTTTTGTCGACTTTGGGCAGTTTTCAACCGTTGTTGAATTTGGATGATCTTCTCGGTAGTTTCTTGTATTATCTCCGGACTCATAATCTGTCTATCCCCCACTTCACTCCAACAAATCGGAGACCTGCACTCACTACCATAAAGTGCTTCAAACGGCGCCATCTCAATGCTTGAATGGTAGCTGTTGTTGTAGGAAAATTCTGCTAACGGTAGATGTCGATCCCAACTGTTTCCGAAATCAATAACACATGCTCGTAGCATGTCTTCAAGTGTTTGTATCGTCCTTTCGCTCTGCCCATAAGTTTGTGGATGATAGGCAGTACTCATGTCTAGACGAATTCCTAATGCTTGTTGTAATGTCTGCCAGAATCTTGAAATAAATCTGCCATCCCTATCAGAGATAATAGAGATTGGTATTCCATGTCTGGAGACAACTTCCTTCAAATACAGTCGTGTTAACTTCTCCATCTTGTCATCTTCTCTTATTGGCAGGAAGTGTGCTGATTTGGTGAGACGATCAACTATTACCCAAATAGTATCAAAACCACTTGCAGTCCTTGGCAATTTAGTGATGAAATCCATGGTTATGTTTTCCCATTTCCATTCCGAGATTTCGGGTTGTTGAAGTAGACCTGATGGTTTCTGATGCTCAGCTTTGACCTTAGAACACGTCAAACATTCTCCTACGTATTTAGTAACATCGGCTTTCATACCCGGCCACCAAAAATGTTTCTTGAGATCCTTGTACATCTTCCCCGTTCCAGGATGTATTGAGTATCGGGTTTTATGAGCTTCTCTAAGTACCATTTCTCTCATATCTCCAAATTTTGGTACCCAAATCCTTTCAGCCCTATACCGGGTTCCGTCTTCCCGAATATTAAGATGCTTCTCCGATCCTTTGGGTATTTCATCCTTTAAATTTCCCTCTTTTAAAACTCCTTGTTGCGCCTCCTTTATTTGAGTAGTAAAGTTAGTGTGAATCATTATATTCATAGATTTTACTCGAATGGGTTCTCTGTCCTTTCTACTCAAGGCGTCAGCTACCACATTTGCCTTCCCCGGGTGGTAACGAATCTCAAATTCGTAATCATTCAACAATCCAATCCACCTACGCTGCCTCATATTCAGTTGTTTCTGATTAAATATGTGTTGAAGACTTTTGTGGTCGGTATATATAATACTTTTGACCCCATATAAGTAGTGCCTCCAAGTCTTTAATGCAAAAATAACCGCGCCTAATTCCAAATCATGCGTCGTATAATTTTGTTCGTGAATTTTCAATTGTCTAGACGCATAAGCAATCACCTTCGTTCATTGCATTAATACACAACCGAGACCTTGCTTTGATGCGTCACAATAAATCACAAAATCATCATTCCCTTCAGGCAATGACAATATAGGTGCCGTAGTTAACTTTTTCTTCAATAACTGAAACGCTTTCTCTTGTTCATCCTTCCATTCAAATTTCTTCCCATTATGCGTTAATGCAGTCAAGGGTTTTTCTATTCTGGAAAAGTCTTGGATGAACCTTCTGTAGTAACCAGCTAGTCCTAAAAACTGGCGTATGTGTTTCAGAGTTTTCGGGGTTTCCCACTTTTCAACAGTTTCTATCTTTGCCGGATCCACCTTAATACCTTCTTTGTTCACTATGTGACCGAGGAATTGAACTTCTTCCAACCAAAATGCACACTTTGAAAACTTAGCGTACAATTCTTCCTTCCTCAATACTTCTAACAGCTTTCTCAAATGTTCACCGTGTTCTTGGTCATTCTTTGAGTAAATAAGTATGTCATCAATGAAAACAATAACAAACTTATCAAGGTATGGTCCACACACTCGGTTCATAAGGTCCATGAACACAGCTGGTGCATTAGTTAAACCAAACGGCATGACCATAAACTTGTAATGACCGTAACGTGTTCTGAAAGCAGTCTTTGGAATATCATCTTCTTTCACCTGCATTTGATGATACCCGGAACGTAAGTCAATCTTTGAATAAACAGACGAGCCTTGTAGTTGATCAAATAAGTCATCGATTCTCGGTAGTAGGTAGCGGTTCTTGATGGTAAGTTTGTTCAACTCTCGGTAGTCGATACACAACCTGAATGTACCATCTTTCTTCTTGACAAACAAAACAGGAGCTCTCCACAGTGATGTGCTTGGTCGAATGAAACCACGCTCTAAAAGTTCTTGTAATTGGCTTTGCAGTTCTTTCATCTCGCTGGGTGCGAGTCTATAAGGGGCACGAGCTATTGGTGCAGCTCCTGGTACAAGATCTATTTGAAATTCAACGGATCGATGTGGGGGTAATCCCGGTAATTCTTTCGGAAATACATCGGGAAATTCTTTTGCGACGGGAATATCATTGATGCTCTTTTCTTCAGTTTGTACTTTCTCGCCATGTGCTAGAACAGCATAGCAACCTTTTCTTATTAGTTTTTGTGCCTTCAAATTAATAATAAGATGTAAATTCGTGTTGCCCTTTTCTCCGTACACCATTAAGGGGTTCTCCTTCTTCTCGTACAATGCGAATTGCATTTTTGTAACATACAATCTCTGCTTTCATCTTCTTCAGCCAATCCATGCCAACAATTACATCAAAACTCCCTAACTCTACTGGTATCAAGTCAATCTTAAATATTTCACTACTCAGTTTAATTTCTCGATTCCGGCATATATTATCTGCTGAAATTATTTTACCGTTTGCTAATTCGAGTAAAAATTTACTATCCAACGGCGTCAATGGACAACTTAATTTAGCACAAAAATCTCTACTCATATAGCTTCTATCCGCACCCGAATCAAATAAAACGTAAGCAGATTTATTGTCAATAAGAAACGTACCCGTAACAAGCTCCGGGTCTTCCTGTGCCTCTGCCGCATTAATATTGAAAAATCTTCTGCGGCCTTGTCCATTCGTGTTCTCCTGGTTCGGGCAATTTCTAATAATGTGGCCCGGTTTTCCACATTTATAACAAACTACATTGGCATAACTTGCTCCGACACTACTTGCTCCACCATTACTCGTTCCAACACCATTTGTTCCTTTCGTTCTGTTAACCCCTGGTCCATAGACCTCACACTTCACCGCGCTATGACCATTTCTTTTACACTTGTTGCAAAATTTGGTGCAGAACCCCGAGTGATACTTTTCACACCTTTGGCATAGCTGCTTCTGATTGTTGTTGTTGTTGCGGTTATTGTTGTTGTTGGGATGATTGTTGTAGTTACTATTGTTGTTGTTGTTGTTGTTGTTGTTGGGCCATTTGTTGTAGTTGCGATTGATATTGCGATTGTTGGGATAGTTGTTGCGATTATTGTTGTAATTGATGTTGTTGTTGTATTGGTGATTCTTATCACCGTTTTCCTCCCACTTTCTTTTGACTTGCTTCACATTGGCCTCTTCAGCAGTCTGTTCTTTAATTCTTTCTTCAATCTGGTTCACTAGTTTGTGAGCCATTCTACATGCCTGTTGTATGGAGGCGGGCTCGTGTGAACTTATATCTTCTTGGATTCTTTCCGGTTATCCTTTCACAAACGCGTCGATCTTCTCTTCCTCATCTTTGAATGCTCCCGGATACAATAGGCATAATTCTGTGAATCGTCTTTCGTACGTGGTAATATCAAATCCTTGGGTTCGTAACCCTCTAAGTTCTGTCTTGAGCTTATTGACCTCGGTTCTGGGACGGTACTTCTCGTTCATCAAGTGCTTGAATGCTGACCACGGTAGTGCGTAAGCATCATCTTGTCCCAATTGCTCTAGATAGGTATTCCACCATGTTAACGCAGAACCTGTGAAGGTATGCGTAGCGTACTTCACTTTGTCCTCTTCAGTACACTTACTTATGGCAAACACCGATTCGACCTTCTCGGTCCACCGTTTCAATCCGATCGGTCCTTTGGTTCCATCAAATTCCAAAGGTTTGCAGGCAGTGAATTCTTTGTAGGTGCATCCTACACGATTTCCTGTACTGCTAAATCCAAGGTTATTGTTGGTATGTAGCGCAGCCTGTACTGCGGCTATGTTTGCAGTAAGAAAGGTACGAAATTCCTCTTCGCTCATATTCATAGTTTGTCGAGTATTCGGTGCCATTTTCTTCAAAATAGTCAAATGAAACGAGTTAATCATATCAAGAGTAGTCAATAGTATTTTGTAGCGTAATATGAACTCATTTATAAAAGCTTTTTCTTCATATTAGCGTTTTATAAGTTTAAATTCGGGTAGTACCTACCCGTTAAGTTCATACTTAGTAGCTAATATACAATTCAACTACTACAATTCTATATGAAAAATTGATTATAATAATATTTCGCGTTCAAACTTTTACACAATATTTTACAAACTTACAATACCGCTTATTTTACATATAGCATGAAATATAGCACACAATAACTTTGATACAAGATAGTTGTGAAGATAATTCTAGCTAGTACACAAGTCGTTCAGCAAAGGCAATAAAGACACGTAATTCATACGTCCAGAAACAAGTCATGCATTCTGGTTTTACTAGGACTACTTCCCATCCTTGGTCTTGTGGAACATAACCGTTATGGCCGTTGATAATACATCGTGTTGTAACGTCGTCAAAGGGACGAGGGTTACGTAATGTTTAACAGTACCGTAACAATCTAAAAACCTCATTTCTTACCCCAATTACCGACTCCGTCACTTGTGGGAACGTTTTGTTTAATAGTTGTAGCCCGATGTTCTTGTTCTCACTTTGGTGAGAAGCGAACATTACTAACCCGTAAGCATAACATGCTTCTTTATGTTGCATGTTAGCCGCTTTTTCTAAATCACGAAGTCCTATATTCGGATATATTGAGTCAAAATAATTTCTTAACCCATTGCGTAAAATAGCATTTGGGTTCCCCGCAATATATGGGTCAAAGTAAACACATCGTAACTTATAGATTTCCCAATGTGATATCCCCCATCTTTCGAACGAAAGCCTTTTATAAACCAAGGCATTCTTGGAACGTTTTTCGAATGTCTTACAAACTGATCTCGCCTTAAATAGTTGTGCCGAGGAATTCTGACCGACTCTAGACAAGATTTCATCAATCATGTCTCCGGGTAGGTCTCTTAAAATATTGGGTTGTCTATCCATTTTGTGTTTTTATACTGTAAAATAGACAAGAGTTAGATTCATAAAAAAAATACTTATTAATACAAGCAATTTTTACATATATCATAAAGCATAAGCACACTATATTACATATATTACACCACACGAATACAACTATCTTATTTCAACTCGCTCGTTTCTTCTTCTTCGGTTTTGGTTCGTTTTGCCAAGTTTCTAGGGATATATGATGTTCCCCTAATACTAGCCATCGTTTTCCACATTGGTTTAGAAAAACATGGTGGTTTAGAGGTTCCCGGGTTATTGTCACAACTTAAGAAATACGGGTGTTGACGATACATATAAAGTTCATCGGGTTTGGAATCAAATTTCTCTATTTTTATGCCCTTTCCTTTATTGTTCTCTTTTGCCTTATTAAATTGTGTTGGGGTAATTTCTATAACATCATCGGAATCCTTGTCAGGATCCGATTCATCGGAGAATTGGTAATCCTCCCAATACTTTGCTTCCTTGGCGGAAACACCATTGACCATAATTAACTTTGGTCGGTTGGTTGAGGATTTTCTTCTACTTAATCGTTTTATTATTTCCCCCACTGGTTCTATTTCTTCTTCTGGTTCCGATTCTTCTTCCGGTTTCGATTCTTCTTCTGGTTCCGACTCTTCTTCCGGTTCCTCTTCAAGAACTTGTGAATCAGTCCACGAATCATTCCAATTTACATTTGACTCTTCATTATTATTAGGTGAGTCAATGGGACTTGTTCTAGAGGTAGACATCTATCACATAATATCAAACGCGTTAAGAGATTAATATATCACATATTATTCACATGTTAAAAATATATAGTTTCCAACAAAATTTGTTAAGCAATCATTTTTCAAGTAAACACGGTCGAAGTCCAGACTCACTAATGCATCCTAACAAACTCGATAAGACACACTAATGCAAAATTCTGGTTCTCTAAGACCAACGCTCGGATACTAACTGAAATGTCCCGTTCTTATTGATTAAAAACGTTCCATATTAATTGATTTCGTTGCGAGGTTTTGACCTCTATATGAGACGTTTTTCAAAGAGCATAATTGAAAGCTTTTAAGCTCCCAATTCTCAAACCTCCTTTATCAAAATTTTCCATCACATTATCAGAGTAAGAGTGTCAAGATACAGAGTTTTTTTTTTCTTTTTTTTTTCTTAATCTTGTAGTTTCGGTATTGATATATATCAGGTTGATGTGACAATTTTAAAGTTCAGTCTTAAAAGTCACGATACTAAATGTCTTATAAACATCAGAAATGATTATGTTTCTTAATTAACTAGAAAAATTTTGGTTCGCGCGTTGCGGCAGATCATTCTAACATTTTTTTTTATAAAACTAATGTTAAGCGGGAACTGGAAAAAAAAAATTGTGAACAAAAATAAAAAAAGGGGCTAAAAGGACTCGAACCCAGGTTATTTCTCTTAATAACTCATGAACTTACTACTTGCTGTAACAATCAATTCGTTATAATAAGTTGAGTTTATTATATATATATATATATATATATATATATATATATATATATATATATATATATATATATATATATATATATATATATATATATATATATATATATATATATATATATATATATATATATATATATATATATGTCTGTGTGTGTGTGTATGTTTTCCTTATAAAAAACATAAAAAATAACTCCATTTTGACTATAGTTAGTTGCGTTTTGTTCGTAAAATTATTTCGAGTTGAACGGTGATAACAGAGAAACTTAACTCGCGGCGGAAAAAAAAAATAAATTCCGTTAAAAATTTGGGTGTACTTTTGTTATTCAATATTATAATAATTTAAAAGTTACATTTAACACCAATTTTGAGCGGGTAAATATGTAAATATTCCTAAAAAGATAAATTTAAAATCTAAAGTTGAGGGGTGAAGAATATAAATTTTGGGTGGTGATGGTTTTTTGTCCTTGGGAAGGTTTTGAGAGTGCAAAACGACATTTTTTTGCACTCCCTTTAGTATGTAGGGATAATAATGTGTTTTTTTTTTTTGAAAGCGCAGAGCCCCAATGTAATATTGGTGGAGATTGAACATGGGTCCTTTTGAAGATTAACATGAAATGTCCCGTTCTTATTGATTAAAAACGTTCCATATTAATTGATTTCGTTGCGAGGTTTTGACCTCTATATGAGACGTTTTTCAAAGACTGCATTCATTTTAAAATAAACCATAACCTTTATTTCATCAATAAAAGTTTAAAAAGCTTTACGTAGATTATCAAATAATGATAATCTAAAATATCCTGTTTACACACGACTATTACATAATGGTTTACAAAACAAATATGGTACAACAAAATAAGTTTCTTGAATGCAGTTTTTACACAATATCATACAAGCATGGACTCCAAATCTTGTCCTTATTTAAGTATGTGACAGCGAAAGCTCTTAATAATCACCTGAGAATAAACATGCTTAAAACGTCAACAAAAATGTTGATGAGTTATAGGTTTAACCTATATATATCAAATCGTAACAATAGACCACAAGATTTCATATTTCAATATACATCCCATACATAGAGATAAAAAATCATTCATATGGTGAACACCTGGTAACCGACATTAACAAGATGCATATATAAGAATATCCGCATCATTCCGGGACACCCTTCGGATATGATATAAATTTCGAAGTACTAAAGCATCCGGTACTTTGAATGGGGTTTGTTAGGCCCAATAGATCTATCTTTAGGATGCGCGTCAATTAGGGTGTCTGTTCCCTAATTCTTAGATTACCAGACTTAATAAAAAGGGACATATTCGATTTCGATAATTCAACCATAGAATGTAGTTTCACGTACTTGTGTCTATTTTGTAAATCATTTATAAAACCTGCATGTATTCTCATCCCAAAAATATTAGATTTTAAAAGTGGGACTATAACGCACTTTCACAGTTTTTTTACTTCATCGGGAAGTAAGACTTGGCCACTGGTCGATTCACGAACCTATAACAAATATGTACATATATATCAAAGTATGTTCAAAATATATTTAGAACACTTTTAATACATTTTGATGTTTTAAGTTTATTAAGTCAGCTGTCCTCGTTAGTAACCTACAACTAGTTGTCCACAGTTAGATGTACAGAAAATAAATCGATATATATTATCTTGAATCAATCCACGACCCAGTGTATACATATCTCAATATTGATCACAACTCAAACTATATATATTTTAGAATCAAC
Source organism: Rutidosis leptorrhynchoides (assembly GCF_046630445.1). Classification (NCBI taxonomy): domain Eukaryota; kingdom Viridiplantae; phylum Streptophyta; class Magnoliopsida; order Asterales; family Asteraceae; genus Rutidosis; species Rutidosis leptorrhynchoides. The sequence continues at coordinate 304,424,076 of NC_092342.1, forward strand.
CTCAACCATGTATAGCTAACTCCAACATTCACATATAGAGTGTCTATGGTTGTTCCGAAATATATATAGATGTGTCGACATGATAGGTCGAAACATTGTATACGTGTCTATGGTATCTCAAGATTACATAATATACAATACAAGTTGATTAAGTTATGGTTGGAATAGATTTGTTACCAATTTTCACGTAGCTAAAATGAGTAGTTTTTACCAATTTTGTTTTGCTCGCCATTTCTTCGTTTCTAATCCGTTTTGAGTTATTTAAGCGGCCACGGTTTCGTATTGAACTTGACTTTATGAAACTAAACAGAAAAGGTATAGTTTATAGTCAGAAATACAAGTTACAAGTCGTTTTTGAAAGAGGTAGTCATTTCCGTCGAAAGAACGACATTTTGATGACTGGTTTGAAAAACATACTTCCACTTTGAGTTTAATCATGATTTTTGGATATAGTTTCATGTTCATAAGAAAAATCATTTTCCCAGAAGAACAACTTTTAAATCAAAATTTATCATAGTTTTTAATTAACTAACCCAAAACAGCCCTCGGTGTTACTACGACGGCGTATGTCCGGTTTTACAGTGTTCTTCGTGTTTCCAGGTTTTAAATCATTAAGTTAGCATATCATATAGATATAGAACATGTGTTTAGTTGGTTTTAAAAGTCAAGTTAGAAGGATTAACTTTTGTATGCGAACAATTTTAGAATTAACTAAACTATGTTCTAGTGATTACAAGTTAAACCTTCGAATAAGATAGCTTTATATGTATGAATCGAATGATGTTATGAACATCATTACTACCTCAAGTTTTCTGGATAAAGCTACTGGAAATGAGAAAAATGGATCTAGCTTCAAAGGATCCTTGGATGGCTTGAAAGTTCTTGAAGCAGAATCATAACACGAAAATAAGTTCACGTAAGATTTCCACTCGAAATAAGATTGTTATAGCTATAGAAATTGAATCAAAGTTTGAATATGAGTATTACCTTGTATTAGAAAGATATCTTACTGTAAATAAGAAAGATTTCTAGAGGTTGAATGATCACTCTACAAGATTGGAAGTAAGCTAGCAAACTTGGAAGTATTCTTGATTTTATGAAACTAGAACTTGTAGAATTTATGAAGAACACTTAGAACTTGAAGATAGAACTTGAGAGAGATCAATTAGATGAATAAAACTGAAGAATGAAAGTGTTTGTAGGTGTTTTTGGTCGTTGGTGTATGGATTAGATATAAAGGATATGTAATTTTGTTTTCATATAAATAAGTCATGAATGAGTACTCATATTTTTGTAATTTTATGAGATATTTCATGCTAGTTGCCAAATGATGGTTCCCACATGTGTTAGGTGACTCAAATGGGCTGCTAAGAGCTGATCATTGGAGTGTATATACCAATAGTACATACATCTAAAAGCTGTGTATTGTACGAGCACGAATACGGGTGCATACGAGTAGAATTGTTGATGAAACTGAACGAGGATGTAATTGTAAGCATTTTTGTTAAGTAGAAGTATTTTGATAAGTGTCTTGAAGTCTTTCAAAAGTGTATGAATACATATTAAAACACTACATGTATATACATTTTAACTGAGTCGTTAAGTCATCGTTAGTCGTTACATGTAAGTGTTGTTTTGAAACCTTTAGGTTAACGATCTTGTTAAATGTTGTTAACCCAATATTTATTAAATCAAATGAGATGTTAAATTATTACATTATCATGATATCATGATGTATTAATATATCTTAATATGATATATATACATTAAATGTCGTTACAACGATAATCGTTACATATATGTCTCGTTTCAAAATCATTAAGTTAGTAGTCTTGTTTTTACATATGGAGTTCATTGTTAATATACTTAATGATATGTTTACTTATCATAATATCATGTTAACTATATATATATATATATATATATATATATATATATATATATATATATATATATATATATATATATATATATGTATGTATATATATATATGTATATATATATATATATATATATATATATATATATATATATATATATATATATATATATGTCATCATATAGTTTTTACAAGTTTTAACGTTCGTGAATCACCGGTCAACTTGGGTGGTCAATTGTCTATATGAAACCTATTTCAATTAATCAAGTCTTAACAAGTTTGATTGCTTAACATGTTGGAAACACTTAATCATGTAAATAACAATTTCATTTAATATATATATAAACATGGAAAAGTTCGGGTCACTACAGTACCTACCCGTTAAATAAATTTCGTCCCGAAATTTTAAGCAATTGGAGGTGTTGACGTATCTTCTGGAAATAAGTGCGGGTATTTCTTCTTCATCTGATCTTCTCGTTCCCAGGTGAACTCGGGTCCTCTACGAGCATTCCATCGAACCTTAACAATTGGTATCTTGTTTTACTTAAGTCTTTTAACCTCACGATCCATTATTTCGACGGGTTCTTCGATGAATTGAAGTTTTTCGTTGATTTGGATTTCATCTAACGAAATAGTGAGATCTTCTTTAGCAAAACATTTCTTCAAATTCGAGATGTGGAAAGTGTTATGTACAGCCGCGAGTTGTTGAGGTAACTCAAGTCGGTAAGCTACTGGTCCGACACGATCAATAATCTTGAATGGTCCGATATACCTTGGATTTAATTTCCCTCGTTTACCAAATCGAACAACGCCTTTACAAGGTGCAACTTTAAGCATGACCATCTCTCCAATTTCAAATTCTATATCTTTTCTTTTAATGTCAGCGTAGCTCTTTTGTCAACTTTGGGCGGTTTTCAACCGTTGTTGAATTTGGATGATCTTCTCGGTAGTTTCTTGTATTAACTCCGGACCCGTAATCTGTCTATTCCCCACTTCACTCCAACAAATCGAAGACCTGCACTCACTACCATAAAGTGCTTCAAACGGTGCCATCTCAATGCTTGAATGGTAGCTGTTGTTGTAGGAAAATTCTGCTAACGGTAGATGTCGATCCCAACTGTTTCCAAAATCAATAACACATGCTCGTAGCATGTCTTCAAGCGTTTGTATCGTCCTTTCGCTCTACCCATCAGTTTGTGGATGATAGGCAGTACTCATGTCTAGACGAGTTCCTAATGCTTGCTGTAATGTCTGCCAGAATCTTGAAATAAATCTGCCATCCCTATCAGAGATAATAGAGATTGGTATTCCATGTCTGGAGACAACTTCCTTCAAATACAGTCATGCTAACTTCTCCATCTTGTCATCTTCTCTTATTGGCAGGAAGTGTGCTGATTTGGTGAGACGATCAACTATTACCCAAATAGTATCAAAACCACTTGCACTCCTTGGCAATTTAGTGATGAAATCCATGGTTATGTTTTCCCATTTCCATTCCGGGATTTCGGGTTGTTGAAGTAGACCTGATGGTTTCTGATGCTCAGCTTTGACCTTAGAACACGTCAAACATTCTCCTACGTATTTAGCAACATCGGCTTTCATACCCGGCCACCAAAAATATTTCTTGAGATCCTTGTACATCTTTCCCGTTCCAGGATGTATTGAGTATCGGGTTTTATGAGCTTCTCTAAGTACCATTTCTCTCATATCTTCAAATTTTGGTACCCAAATCCTTTCAGCCCTATACCGGGTTCCGTCTTCCCGAATATTAAGATGCTTCTCCGATCCTTTGGGTATTTCATCCTTTAAATTTCCCTCTTTTAAAACTCCTTGTTGCGCCTCCTTTATTTGAGTAGTAAGGTTAGTGTGAATTATTATATTCATAGATTTTACTCGAATGGGTTCTCTGTCCTTTCTGCTCAAGGCGTCGGCTACCACATTTGCCTTCCCCGGGTGGTAACGAATCTCAAAGTCGTAATCATTCAACAATTCAATCCACCTACGCTGGCTCATATTCAGTTCTTTCTGATTAAATATGTGTTGAAGACTTTTGTGGTCGGTATATATAATACTTTTGACCCCATATAAGTAGTGCCTCCAAGTCTTTAATGCAAAAACAACCGCGCCTAATTCCAAATCATGCGTCGTATAATTTTGTTCGTGAATCTTCAATTGTCTAGACGCATAAGCAATCACCTTCGTTCGTTGCATTAATACATAACTGAGACCTTGCTTTGATGCGTCATAATAAATCACAAAATCATCATTCCCTTCAGGCAATGACAATATAGGTGCCGTAGTTAGCTTTTTCTTCAATAACTGAAACGCTTTCTCTTGTTCATCCTTCCATTCAAATTTCTTCCCTTTATACGTTAATGCAGTCAAGGGTTTTGCTATTCTGGAAAAGTCTTGGATGAACCTTCTGTAGTAACCAGCTAGTCCTAAAAACTGGCATATGTGTTTCAGAGTTTTCGGGGTTTCCCACTTTTCAACAGTTTCTATCTTTGCCGGATCCACCTTAATACCTTCTTTGTTCACTATGTGACCGAGGAATTGAACTTCTTCCAACCAAAATGCACACTTTGAAAACTTAGCGTACAATTCTTCCTTCCTCAATACTTCTAACACCTTTCTCAAATGTTCACCGTGTTCTTGGTCATTCTTTGAGTAAATAAGTATGTCATCAATGAAAACAATGACAAACTTATCAAGGTATGGTCCACACACTCGGTTCATAAGGTCCATGAACACAGCTGGTGCATTAGTTAAACCAAACGGCATGACCATAAACTCGTAATGACCGTAACGTGTTCTGAAAGCAGTCTTTGGAATATCATCTTCTTTCACCCGCATTTGATGATACCCGGAACGTAAGTCAATCTTTGAATAAACAGACGAGCCTTGTAGTTGATCAAATAAGTCATCGATTCTCGGTAGTGGGTAGCGGTTCTTGATGGTAAGTTTGTTCAACTCTCGGTAGTTGATACACAACCTGAATGTACCATCTTTCTTCTTGACAAACAAAACAGGAGCTCCCCACGATGATGGGCTTAGTCGAATGAAACCACGCTCTAAAAGTTCTTGTAATTGGCTTTACAGTTCTTTCATCTCGCTGGGTGCGAGTCTGTAAGGAGCACGAGCTATTGGTGCAGCTCCTGGTACAAGATCTATTTCAAATTCAACTGATCGATGTGGGGGTAATCCCGGTAATTCTTTCGAAAATACATCGGAAAATTCTTTTGCGACGGGAACATCATTGATGCTCTTTTCTTCAGTTTATACTTTCTCAACATGTGCTAGAACAGCATAGCAACCTTTTCTTATTAGTTTTTATGCCTTCAAATTACTAATAAGATGTAGCTTCGTGTTGCCCTTTTCTCCGTACACCATTAAGGGTTCTCCTTCTTCTCGTACAATGCGAATTGCATTTTTGTAACATACAATCTCTGCTTTCATCTTCTTCAGCCAGTCCATGCCAACAATTACATCAAAACTCCCTAACTCTACTGGTATCAAATCAATCTTAAATATTTCGCTACTCAGCTTAATTTCTCGATTCCGGCATATATTATCTGCTGAAATTAATTTACCGTTTGCTAATTCGAGTAAAAATTTACTATCCAACGGCGTCAATGGACAACTTAATTTAGCACAAAAATCTCTACTCATATAGCTTCTATCCGCACCCGAATCAAATAAAACGTAAGCAGATTTATTGTCAATAAGAAACGTACCCGTAACAAGCTCCGGGTCTTCCTGTGCCTCTGCCGTATTAATATTGAAAACTCTTCCGCGGCCTTGTCCATTCGTGTTCTCCTGGTTCGGGCAATTTCTAATAATGTGGCCTGGTTTTCCACATTTATAACAAAATACATTGGCATAACTTGCTCCGACACTACTTGCTCCATCATTACTCGTTCCGACACCATTTGTTCCTTTCGTTCTGTTAACCCCTGGTCCGTAGACCTCACACTTCACCGCGCTATGAAGATTTCTTTTACACTTGTTGCAAAATTTGGTGCAGAACCCCGAGTGATACTTTTCACACCTTTGGCATAGCTGCTTCTGATTGTTGTTGTTGTTGTTGTGGTTATTGTTGTTGTTGGGATGATTGTTGTAGTTGCTGTTGTTGTTGTTGTTGTTGTTGTTGTTGGGCCGTTTGTTGTAGTTGCGATTGATGTTGCGATTGTTGGGATAGTTGTTACGATTATTGTTGTAATTGCTGTTGTTGTTGTATTGGTGAGACAGTGTTTTGGTCATTGTTTTGAAAGTGCATTCCTTGCTAAACGAATCTGCACAAATTATAGCCAATCGCAGGCGCATTATATGTCTCAATGATACAGTCCACAATAACTATTATATTTCATCACCCAAACTGCTTTATAGTGGAAACTTGTTTCTACTTTGATTTAGCTTCAATACATTCGTGCAGGTACACAATTTCATGGTGGTAATAGTAAATTATGGAGTAGATACACATACAAATATAATTGAACTAAAAAGGATCATAACAATACACTCACTAACCAAACTTAACAACATGCTCAGTACTGTTGGAAGGAGATATACAAAATTCAGCAACTGAACATTGAACTCTGCATCGAGCATACAAAACCCATAGTTGGAACATTGCAGTCTGCTTTAAATAAATACGACCTGCAAAAACAGTAAAGTAAAGGAAATAAACATACGGGCAACACACCATTGACGTTTCCAAATGGAACAACCCTTATATACATAGCAAACATTCAAGTGCATAAAGTATATAACAACTTAAGAAAAGTAACTACAAACAACTTGCCCAACTCGTAACAGGAAAAATCATATACAATAGATGTATACACATAAATTTCAACAATAGTAGTCGATGACCCATTTTTTCTCATTGAAAGGCACGAATTATAGACATACACCATCACAATTTCGTATTCAAAATGCTTCCCAACATATATTCATAGATGTCTTATATTTACAAAAACAACTTAATTCAAAGTAAGAGAATACGAACAAGCATGGTTGTGATTCACAGCCATGCCAAGAGACGACCCATCTTTACATACTCTGCAATTCACACATGACCCTACACAATCTAACTACAACTTGTTGATGATTAATGATTGACACTAAACTACAAAATTTATGCTTAGGTGATGTAAGAACATGATCGAACTACCCGAATATGAACAGACGATGACCATGAACATGATCGAACTGGCATAAAAAGGTGCAGTCGCTAATTTTTCACCAGACGGTGGCCATAAACATGACCGAATTGTCTGAATATGAGTGTTTTCCTATTACTACCTGAACATATTCCATAATTGCTCAACTTGGAATTTTAATCAAAAACTCTTTCTTATATCCTATACATTCTTCAAAGGAGAAAAATGATGCTTTCAACATAAAAAAGAATTAACTCTCATTTAACATACATACTGTTGTCAATATATTATTATGTGCATATTATCAACTATTCGACTATAACATCCCGTAAATAAAATTTTCCCATTCATTATACATTCCTATTGAAGTGTTTAATAACATTTTTGAAGCATTCAGGTAAATAAAATCACAGAGTTTGTGCATCTACAGCTACATACTAACTCAAATAAAAAATTGCACCTAATCACACACGTATCAATACGAATAAAAATGCCAAATTATAACTATCTCAACAAAACATTCACACAATTTTCAAGCCACACTCAACATTCATATTCATATTTTAAACTATACATGTCTATTCAATAACAATAACACAATGTATTACTTAATTGAACACTAAAAATCAACTGCAAATATCTACTTCTTGTAACAGAATGCCTCAAACAACCCGAAAACAACAAATGCAAAATTAGTCATGACAATCTCAAAAAATAAAGAACCAAAAGTAGCAAAAAAAACAAAAAAGAATACACTGCCATTTATAATACAAACGCCAAGCTACATAATCAAACTTCAGAGGAAAATAAAATAGAAGAAATTTCAAAAAACAACCTGATCAACAAAGTTCAAAATCGATTTTACATGCGATACCCCTAAATATAATTCAAGCCCTAACTGATACCATCCTTCGTTATACCGTTTCCACTATAAAAAAGAAAATTATGAAACTGGCCTGATTACAATTTCAATCGCAGATTACAGAGAAGAGCGCTGGAGAAAGAGTAATCTGTGTGGAGCAGATACACGAAGTCAAATGAAAATTTATTTACACCGATGATGACTTTGAGCGGGTCAAACGTCGAGCTGCTCGAAAGGGTTCAAAGCTTAGGTTGTACTTATTACATGAAGATAGTGATTTTGAATAACCATAAAAATTTGATAAACATGTACAACAAACATTGTAGAGTTATAGTAACTTGTGGAAACATTTTAAGTATTCTCATGCACTGACATATATTACAAATGTATGTGAAAGAACACTATGTTAAGAGTCTATATTGGAATACACTAATCGTAAGTGTAAATAAGACAGGAAGAAACAAATAACAACCTGTGAAACGCAGCAGATTCGAAAGTTTCTCTTGTGGCGTTGCGAAATCTCCAATGAAAGCTATGCTAATTCCCCACTGAAATGTTGGAGCCCGAAAATGGACTACAAAAATATATAGTCAACTTATATCAAAAAATTCAAAAACGCTCATACAATCAATAAAATTTACAAAAGATACTTTGATTGAGAGTTTGAGTAATCAAATTATATTCCCTAAGACTTTGTATTTGATATAATTGTTATCATTACTCATCTTAGTACACTCATTTTCTTCATAGAACTATACTTTTCGGTACATTCAGTCATACACCATGTTATGATATTCGGGTTCATGTCAATATTAAAACTGTAAAGTGTAAACTAAAGTAAGGGAAGTTTCCCAGGCAAAAGGAACTCTACACTTTGACTTTATCAAGTCAATCAAACGTGTTCTTTCTAAACTCTATTTTTATTAAAACGGTATAATTTGCAAGAAATATTAAACAATGCATTAGCACAAATATTTCTATAATAACAATAAAAGTTACAAACTTTTCTAATAGACAGGTACCAAAATCTAAACCCAATTTGCATATCACTCAGATTACCTTTGACGCAAAGAATTCAAACTTCATCACATTAATATAAACACATATACCAGTATATAATAACCGAAATTCAATGATCAAATCACAACAAACACATATGCATAAAAATCAAAACTTTTTCCATAACAAATCAAAGCATCAATATTGCCTATAACCCCTGAAAACTCTGTAACAAATACAATCAAGAAAACCTAATTTCACATGATAAGTAAATCAAAAAAACTTCTAAAATAAAAGAAAGACTAACTGATTTTGGGTCCAGCAGTGTGATTCCATAGAGCCACTAATTTGGATGTCGCCATTAAAATCTTATTTTTCGGTCTTTAATTGTCGATTACCGACCAAAAAAAGATCTAAAACCCTAAAATTTCACTCATCGATTTTAATGACCCGTCCTACTCCATCTAGACGAATACGTTACATTTGGTTACATCGCGAGTTACTTGACCTCTATATGATACATTTTACAAACATTGCATTCATTTTTAAAAGACAAACTTTCTTTATAAAGAAAGTTGACGGCATGCATACCATTTCATAATACATTCAATTATAATTGACTTAATAATAATCTTGACGAACTCAATGACTCGAATGCAACGTCTTTCAAAAGATGCCATAAATGACTCCAAGTAATATCTCTAATATGAGCAAATGCACAGCGGAAGATTTTTTTAATACCTGAGAACAAACATGCTTTCAAGTGTCAACCAAAAGGTTGATGAGTTTATAAGTTTATCATAAACAATAAAATTTATCATTTTGATAGACCACAAGATTCAAATACAGTACACCTATCTCGTGTACGAAACCATTTTCATAAATCTTAGTAATCGTACACATATCTTGTGTACAAAAATATCATACACATAACCTGTGTATAAAATCATTCTCTCGATACATAACATTCACTTTTCATTCATTGCTTGGCTTGGTAACCGACCTTAACATATAATGTGCATAAATTATATCCCCAAAACAGAACATCTCATCTGTATAATAATAAACTTCGAAGTACTAAACACCACGCCCACTAGCTCTTCCGTCTACTGAACATTCTGGGTGGGGGTGTTAAACCCGGTAGCTACCTTTAGGATTCGCGTCAATTAGGCGTGCACTAATTCTCAAAATTAGTGATGTTCCCTAATTCTTAGGCTACCAAGCAAAAATAATCAGGGGAAAATATTCACAACAATTAGTGGCAATTATAACGTCCAACTAATTCAATAATAATCCACAGAACTTCTGTCTGCATAATAATTCATCCGAAGAATGTTTTGCTTGTGTCTATCTCGTCAAACATTTATAAAAGCATTTCATGTATTCTCAGTTCAAAAATATATTTTAAAAGCATTTAATAAAGCAGTTATAAAAACGGCGCATGTATTCTCAGTCCCAAAAATATAAAGAGTAAAAGGGAATCAAATTAACTTACAATACTGTATTTTGTAGTAAAAATACATATGACGACATTGAACAAGTGTAGGGTTGGCCTCGGATTCACGAACCCTTATAAGCTTTTTCTAAAAAGAATTGCCATGGACAGGGCTCGAACCCGCAACCTCTCGCTCACGCACAAACCCTCCTTGCCATTGAGTTGTTTTGTTATTTTCGGAATAATTCCTAGTTTAATCCCTATAACCTGAAATTTTTTTGTTCCTATCTTCTCTTCTATCAGATTCATTTGAATCCAGCCCACCAAGAATAATATGGGTCTCGGCCCAACACAAATCATATTTTATCTCGGCCCAACATCTAGATATTTTAAAGCCCAATTATCCAAAAGAAAAGGAATACGGCCCAAGCTTGTTTAGTCCAGAAAAATACACAGCTCATAAATTAATCCGATTCTTTTTCTTTTCTTCATATGTCGTACATAAACTAATTAAATATATGTAGGCTATATTATCTCGTCATCATTATCTTCGTTGAACCTAAACGAAACAGTAGCAGGAAATAAGGAACTTGTAGGTGGTGGTGACGGTTGTCGGCCATGGGTTATATTCGTACAAGTAACAAAAGGAGTTTGAAGGCGGTAATCTTTGATGGTATTTGATAGGATAAACAAATGCAACACAACAGCAATAATAACGTGTGATTTTGATCCTGTTTAACTTTCTTTTTAAACCGAATAATAAACTGTAGCGGTATTCTAATGATGATGGTGGTTATGGAGGTTTACAAGGTGGTTCAGGTGGTGATTTTTGAGTTATACAGAAGATGAAAACTGCAACTACAGTAGCGTAAAACAGATGTATAAACAATAATAATAGTGGCGGTTTGCGTTGGTTTACTTGTGGATTTATGATGAAAACTGAAGGTAATACAAAGTGATGTCGTTGTTGATCGATGGTGAACAGAAAGTCATAAGACGCGATGGTGGTTTCTCAGCTTGATCAAAAATCGAAAAAGAATAGTAGGTGTTGGTGATTTAACGAGGAAGAAGGGTAATGGGTGTAGGGTGATCATGGCGTTCGACTATTATGGTGGTTTATGTAGGTTCAAGGTGGTGTTTGAATGATGAAGATGGTGTTGGGTTTTGTGATTTAAATAAAACGAAGGTGGTGGTGATTGTGAGAGTGATGACGATGGTGGTGGTTGTCCGATGAAGAGGGTGATCGGTTGTGGCCGGTGGTGGGTGATGAAAGGTCATGGTGATGGAGGTTTCTATCTCTCGTACATGTGTATGTATATATAACTTGTACATGTGTATGTATATATAACTTATAGAAATGGTGATGATCGATTGAAACAAAAACAGAAAGAAGAAGTTGTTACAATCATATATGCAATCATATAGATATATAGTGATATATTAATTAATTGATATAATAATAATAATAATAATTAATAATAATAAAATCTAATTCACATGTTGATTGATTAAACAGGAAAGCCATCGGACAATTTGTCAGTATTCTTAACAACCTCGGATATTATTTCGCGCCCGTTGGTAATTAGTGGCGGACGAAAGTGTTCAGAAAAATCTCATATTTTTAAATTAACTATATTTATTTATTTTGGTCATTATGGTATAAAATTCGAGCATTAACTATTAAATAAAAATTACATTAATTATTCACTCCCAACCCCAAGTAAAATATAAAAAATTTTAAAATTCAACAAATAGTTCCTAAATACATTTTTAATAAGCCTAAAATTTATATTACTCATTTTTGGATCATCGTTTATTTTAAAATCACCTAAGCTTGAACTTAACTTATTTAAATAACCATCGAATGATAACGAGTGCTTCTATCGTTTACTAAATAAATTCGGAACTATATTTATATATTCAATATACCTTATTTATATATATAGATATGTTTTTAAATCATAATTATTATATAGTGTTTTATTTTACATAGTTAATTATAATATATTTCAAGTTATTATATATATATATATATATATATATATATATATATATATATATATATATATATATATATATATATATATATATATATATATATATATATATATACATATCTATTTACAAGTAATTGTACGTGAATCGTCGAGAATGGTAAAAGGGCAAATGCATTCATGTAATGTAACAACCCAACCCGTTATCCAACCGACAACGCTTAAATTTTTTTTTTTTTCAAATCTGGCCAGTTCGGCATTCGGCGCGGCGCGCCCCACTGTGGAGCGGCGCTCCAAAGTGGTCTGCCCACTCTTTCCCTTTTTTGACAAAAAGATCGTCCACTTCCGGGCACTTTTAGATGAAACGGTTTTTACAACACGATAAAGTAAGAAAAACTATCATGTTTTCATAATAAAACAAGTTTTACAATCCGAGCCCACATCGACCCAATTTACAACAAGTGACCATTTCGACCCATTTTAGTTTAATACAACACTTAGACCGAGCATGGCGATTGGGGATACGCTACCCAATCCTAATCAATCCAAAGCACGTCCTCTAAAGCAACCTACACAATCCAATGGTTCTCACGATTACCCGAGCCATCACCTCCACGCGAATCTATAAAAATGTAAACAACGAGAGGGTAAGCTATGAAAGCTTAGTGAATGCAATAATTATACACATACATATATAATATACCTACTTGCAAACACTTAATCACATACCGCATACATGCTAGCAACACAAATAGCTTATCATCACAAATACAAAGCTATAAACCTCCAATACCACAAGCTAGCACAACAATAGCATATATATAACCCGAACAATATAATATGCTACACTACAACACAATAACCATGGTTAACCAATAGCACAAGGGAATGGTACTTCGAATTTCCCATCGGTGTTCGTAACAACCGTTAGTGTACAACGAAATATATCACTAACCCCTAGGCGACACGGACAACGAAATATCCGTTCAAGCAATCGTTAGTGTACAACAAAATATATCACTAACTCTTGGGCAATTTGGACAACAAAATATCCATCATTAGTGTACAACGAAATATATCACTAACTCTTGGTGGTATAGACACGTATACCCGGCCCCATCCCCCGCCCTACAAATAGATACATTATATACACACATGTATAATCATTCTACTCACCTCGTGAACTCGAGCATTACAAACCATGCGCGAAATCCCCACCATGTGAAGACCCATCCTAATCCATCCGGACGAAGTCCATATCGATTATAAACGATTCACAACAGTTGATTACATCGCGAGGTACTTGACCTCTATATGATACATTTACAAACATTGCATTCGTTTTTGAAAAGACAATCTTTCATTACATCGAAAGTTGACGGCATGCATACCATTTCATAATACATATAACTATAATTGACTTAATAATAATTTTGATGAACTCAACGACTCGAATGCAACGTCTTTTGAAATATGCCATGAATGACTCCAAGTAATGTCTCTAATATGAGCTAATGCACAGCGGAAGATTTCTTTCATACCTGAGAATAAACATGCTTTAAAGTGTCAACCAAAAGGTTGGTGAGTTCATTAGCTTAACATAAATAATCATTTCATAATTTTAATTGTGACGACCCCGTCAAAACACTTAACGGATCCGTCAGTTGGTCCCATAGCTTGATCGGACTTAAATGAATTAAATAAACAAAGTTGCATTCTTTTATTTCAAAATGTTCCCCAAAAAGGAAACAAACCAAATTAAGTAGTTTGAAAACCAACCAACCATAATATGAAACCAAAAGTTGACACAAAACATTGCCAACAATCCCACAATTTAAATTATCCAAAATAGAATGCAAACTTAAGTTTCATAAATTGTTTCATAAAATCTGCCCAAATGCATGCAGACTCTTCTAACGACAGCGGAAGCATCAAATAACTCAAGTACCTGTGAAAACATGCAAGTAAACTGTCAACACAAAGGTTGAGTGAATTATAGGTTTAAATAAATAAGTAAACTTTAGACCACAAGATTTAAAAATGTTAGAAAACATTAAACATTATTCCATTATCAATGAGCCACCTGGTAACCACTTAACCCTTTATTTACCCTTGCCAAACACAATAAAAATATACACTTGGACAGTGTATCTACAACAAATTACGAAGTACTAAACATTCCGATTATAAATTGCTAGCGCGACTAGCTCGAAATGGGGTTGTCAAACCCGATAGATCTATCCGTAGGATTCGCGTTCACCGGTAGAAACCAATGATTACAGTTACCAGACTAGGGAATATTTTTGTCCAACTCACAATGAATAATTAAATTTAACTGTTACTTGTGTCTAAACGTAAATAAAAATCTGCATGTAATCACATCCCAAAAATATACTTTGAAAAGTATGTAAAAACGGGACTATAACTCACCTTAAATAGCAACTGAAGAAATCTCACAAACAAGCGAACAGCACGTAAAGTAAAGTGATCAATAAAGATCACAACGCCGACCTATAAATAAAGCAGGTCGAAATAAATAACTAACTTAGGCCAAGTCTTAGTATGATAGCTATTGTACATGTTGCAAGTAGGCATAGAACATTACTCAGCAAGCATCGGTTTGATTGGAACAGCATAAGGACACACACTTTCTATTTTTAGAAAGTTTCTATTTTTAGCAGGTTTCCATTTTTGGAAAGTTTTCTATTTTAGGAAAGTTTCTATTTTTGGAAAGTTTCTATTTTTGGAAAGTTTCTATTTTTGGAAAGTTTCTATTTTTGGAAAGTTTCCAAATTTAGAAAGTTCTATTTTTAGAAAGTTTTGAAGTTAGGAAAGTTTCCTTATTTAGAAAGTCAACAGAAGTCAACTGAAAGTCAAAGTCAACCGAAAGTCAACTCAAAAGTCAACCTTGGTCAAACATAGTCAACATTAATTTTAAAAGTGTAAGTTATAATAATAACATAGGTTATAATGTTATTTAAAGTCAAAAGTGTATAATACTGTCTTAACATAAGTTTAATTAAATAAAATGAATTATTAAAGTTAATATAAGTTGAAATGTTATAATTAGTATAACATAAGTATTTAATTAATTAATTAAATATCAATCATAATATAAATATTATTAATTTATAATAAATTTTAAATCATATCATAAGTATTATTAATTAATAATGAATTATTAATCATATCATAAGTTTCTAATTAAAATTATTAAATCATAAGTATTTAATAATTAAGTCATAATTAAATAATAATTAAGTCTTATAATAATTAAATAATTATTTAATCTTTATTATAAGTCTTATAATAATTTCTCATAATTAAATTTAATACTTATCATAAGTATTTTCCTTTAACAAATAAAAGTATTACTAATCATAAGTTTAATTAAAATGTTAATTAAATTATAATTAATAATTAAATGATATAATAAATATTTATATCATATGTTTTAAATAATAATAATTACTTCTTTTATCATAAGTAATTAATTAATAATGAATTCCATAAATTTTATCATAAGTTTAATCATTAACCATAAGTTTTAAGTTTAAAAGTTCGCCGGGTCGTATCTTGAGCCCCGGGTGTCGGTTTCGGGCAAGCCACATATGTAACTTCACCTACTCAAACCACCCGACACATTTATGAACTCAAGAACACACCAAGAACAGTCCCTAGGTCGTGGATATCAGCCATGACATCAATTGGGAAAATCATTTTACTCAAAACAGTAATTCGGGCGAAACGGGTGAACCGTGGCTCGGATTTAGGTGACCCGAACATGAATATTCGTCTCACCATCAGTCCTAACCAAATGAGGCACCCTAAAGACACCAAGGATGGTCACAAAGTCGGACCCAACCTTGTTCATGCCAAAAACACCTTTCAATCTTTAACAAAAACCAAATTAAGCATATCTAGGGCTCCGGGAATCGAAACGACATGAATCCGGAGTCTAAAATTAATGTCTTGATGAGAGGAACTCATTTATGTACTCTATTTTAACATTCATATCAGTTATATAGTCAGAATATACGAATCAAACTGCTGTCCAAAATTTACAAACCGAAATCATGTACAAACGAGTAATTCTACGCATTCAAACAACAATACAATAACTTATACACATCATACTAATCATATAACATATAAAATCAGTAAAATAATTGAAAATTCAAAAAGCTAGGGTTAGGGTTTATACCCTAATCGAGAAACAAAGTAGATGATCGCGTAGAGAACGAAACAAGGAACGCGTTGGTACTAATTACTCCTTGATCCAAGTTACAATTTTAGATGATGATGGTGATGTTGGTGGTGGATGGTGACGGCACAAGGGAGAGGGGGGAAGAGGGTTTGAGAGAAAAAAAATAGAATTTAGGTTTTTTGGTATTTTTGATGAATTACAAAATAATTACAAAATGAAAAATCAAGGGAGTATTACTCCCTCCCATTGATTCGGCCGATGGGTTGAGTGGGGTGGGTCTCACTTGGCCCATCTTTGTTAAATGTGGATTTCCTGATGGCCCGAAAGCCCGAACGAAACCCGAAACGCGAAAACACGCTTACGCGATTTAAAATCCGGAAAGATAACGAACGCGCGACGAAAAATAAATATAAATACACCTATTAATAATATGACCTTAAAATATCATATTTAAAATATTTAGGATTTAAAAATCCAGAAAACTCGACCGTTGGTTTAAAAACCGAAAAGATTTGCCGGATGGAAATCCGCGGAACGTAGAAACGTATAATTTAAAATATGAATACATATATCCACATAACACATAATAATTATTATATATATATTATTACAAAAATAATAATATAGGTCATGGAAATGACGTGGCACACTAACAGTTAACGGTCGTTAAATAATTAACGGAAAAAGATAACGGAAAAAGTAGGGTCGTGACAGTACCTCCCCGTTATGGAAATTTCGTCCCGAAATTTAAGCAGGCGCAGGGGTTGACTCGGCATCTGAGAACAAATGCGGATACTTCTGCTTCATTTTGTCTTCACGCTCCCAAGTGAACTCGGGACCGCGTCTAGCGTTCCATCGGACCCGAACAATAGGAATTCTGCTCTGTTTAAGAGTCTTAACCTCTCGGTCCATGATCTCAACTGGCTCCTCAATAAAATGCAATTGCTTGTCAACCTGAAGTTCCTCCAAAGGAATAGTCTGATCAAATTCAGCCAAACACTTCTTTAAGTTCGAAATATGGAAAACATCGTGAACAGCACTGAGTTCTTGTGGCAACTTCAAACGATAAGCCACCGGTCCAACTCTTTCAATGATCTCAAACGGTCCCACGAAACGAGGACTTAACTTCCCTCTTTTACCAAAACGAATAACACCCTTCCAAGGCGAAACTTTTAACATAACACGATCACCAACTTGGAATTCAACATCTTTCCTTCCTTTGTCGGCATAACTCTTTTGCCGACTTCTAGCAGTTCTCAACCTTTCTTTAATTTGAACAATCTTCTCAGTAGTCTCGTGAATAATCTCTGGACCTGTAAGTTGAGCATCCCCAACCTCATTCCAACAAATAGGAGATCTACACTTCCTACCGTACAAAGCTTCAAACGGTGCGGCTTTAATACTTGCGTGGTAGCTGTTGTTATAAGAAAACTCAGCTAACGGCAAATACTTATCCCACCCATTTCCAAAATCAATCACACAAGCTCGCAACATATCTTCTAATGTCTGAATGGTCCTCTCACTTTGACCATCCGTTTGAGGATGATAAGCGGTGCTCATATCCAATCTAGTGCCCAAGGCTTCTTGCAACGATTGCCAAAATCTCGATACAAATCGACTATCTCTGTCGGAAATTATAGAAACGGGAACACCATGCCTCGAAACAATCTCTTTCAAATACAAACGGGTGAGTTTCTCCATGGAATCGGTTTCCCTAATCGGCAAAAAGTGAGCCGACTTAGTGAGTCGATCTATAATCACCCAAATCGCATCGAAGCCACCCGAAACTCTTGGTAACTTAGTGATAAAATCCATAGTGATACCTTCCCACTTCCACTCGGGAATTTCTGGTTGTACCAACAATCCGGACGGTTTTTGATGTTCAGCTTTGACCTTAGAACAGGTCAAACACTTAGCCACATACGTAGCCACATCACCTTTCAAATTTGGCCACCAATACAGCTCCTTAAGATCATGGTACATCTTCCCTAAACCAGGATGAATAGAGTACCTAGACTTGTGAGCCTCATCCAAAACAAGTTGTCGCAGTTCACCAAACTTCGGAACCCAAAGACGTCCTACAAAGTACCTAGTACCATCTTCTCGAATCTCGAATTTCTTAGCCATACCTCTTACGTTTTCTTTCACAAAATTCTCTTCCTTTAAGGCTTCTTGTTGTGCCTCAAGAATCTGCCTTGCGAGGTTTGATCTAACTGTCATATTCAAGGCCCTAACCCTGCGAGGTTCAGTCCTTTCTTTACGACTCAATGCATCAGCCACAACATTGGCCTTACCCGGGTGATACAAAAGGTCACAATCGTAATCATTCAACGTCTCAATCCATCTTCGTTGTCTCATGTTCAACTGTTTCTGATCGAGGATATGTTGAAGACTTTTGTGATCTGTGTACACAGTACTCTTGACCCCATACAAATAATGTCTCCAAATCTTAAGTGCAAAAACAACGGCCCCCAACTCTAAATCATGAGTTGTATAGTTCTGCTCGTGAATCTTCAACTGACGTGATGCGTACGCAATAACCTTCTTTCGTTGCATCAAAACGCAACCATAGCCTTGTCGTGATGCGTCACAATAAACAACAAAATCATCATTACCCTCCGGTAGAGACAATATCGGAGCGGTAGTCAGCTTCTTCTTCAAAATCTGAAAAGCATCCTCCTGTTCATCCTTCCACTCATACTTTTTCCCTTTATGCGTTAAAGCAGTCAGAGGTTTCGCTATACGAGAGAAATCCTGGATGAACCTTCGATAGTAACCTGCCAATCCTAAGAACTGACGAATTTGAGTAGGAGTTTTCGGGGTTTCCCACTTTTCAATCGCCTCAATTTTTGCAGGATCAACTTGTATTCCTTGTTTGCTAACAATGTGACCAAGGAACTGAACTTCTCTTAACCAAAAAGCACACTTAGAGAACTTAGCGTACAACTCTTCTTTCTTTAACAAATCAAGCACTAACCTCAAGTGTTCTTCGTGCTCTTCATCACTCTTAGAATAGATTAGAATGTCGTCGATGAAAACAATAACGAACTTGTCCAGATAGGGCCTACACACACGGTTCATGAGGTCCATGAACACAGCAGGTGCATTTGTCAATCCGAACGGCATAACAAGAAATTCAAAGTGACCGTAACGGGTACGAAAAGCAGTTTTTGAAACATCAGATTCTTTAACACGCAACTGATGATAGCCAGAACGAAGATCAATTTTTGAATAAACAGAAGAACCCTGAAGCTGATCGAACAGATCATCAATTCTCGGAAGAGGATAACGATTTTTAACAGTGAGCTTATTCAGTTCACGATAATCAATACATAAACGAAAAGAACCATCCTTCTTCTTAACAAACAGAACAGGAGCTCCCCAAGGGGACGAACTAGGACGAATAAAACCTTTGTCTATCAACTCACGGAGTTGACTTGACAATTCTTGAAGTTCAGAAGGCGCAAGGCGATAAGGAGCACGTGCTACAGGAGCAGCGCCGGGAACAAGATCAATTTGGAATTCTACCGCGCGTTGCGGCGGAAGGCCAGGTAAGTCATCGGGAAACACCTCGGGAAAATCCCTAACAATATGAACGTCATCAACGTTCTTTACTTCCTTACTAGGATCAACAACATGAGCAACAATAGCATGACAGCCTTTGCGAAGATGTTTTCGAACTTTCATACAGCTAATAAGGTTTAACTGTGTGCATTTCTTATCTCCAAAGACCATCAGTGGCTCTCCAATCACATCAGTAATACGAATAGCCTTATCATAACAGACGATCTCGGCACGGTTCGCGGACAACCAATCCATACCAATAACAATATCAAAACTACCAAGTTCAATCGGTATCAAATCTATCTCGAAATCCCTACCACCCAGATTAATGTTACACTTACGATGTACAGTCTTAGTAGTAAGTTCCTTACCATTAGCTACTTCAATAACATAAGTATTATCTAAGAGAGTTAACGGCGTTTTGATTCTCGGACTTAATTTACTCGACACGAAACTTAAATCAGCCCCTGAATCAAATAGAACATAAACTGATAAATCGTTGACTGAGAACGTACCAGTAACAAGCTTAGGATCTTCCTCCGCATCCTTAGCATTAATGTTGAACGCTCGGCCGCGTGCAGTCTCTGCAGTCTTCTTGTTGGGACAAGCATCTCGGAAATGCCCCGGCTTCCCACACTCATAACAAACCCTTGGATTACCTCCATTATTCGATTTCCCATTACCGTTACCGTTACCACCTCTATTACCAACATTATTATTATTACTACCAGTCGCGGGAGTAGCAGACCCCGGCAAAAGCACTGTACAATATTTAGCAATGTGCCCTTGCTTAGAGCACCTCTTACAAGTAACTGTGCAGTAACCATCATGAACTTTATAGCAACGAGGACACACACGCTGATTTCTGTTGTTAGCACCTGAGGTATCCTGTTTCTTCTGCTGATTTTGGTTTTGATTGCGGTTGTTATCCCACTTTCGTTTCCCATTTTCAGCCTTCTTGACAACCTCCTCACTACTTTCAACAACTGTAGTCTTGCTTCTTCTCAACACCTTGTCATTAAGTTTGTGGGCCATAGACATAGCTGCCTCAATAGTCTGGGGTTCACTGGACTCAACCCCGTGTTCAATCTTCTCGGACAAACCATCAATGTAAGCCTCAATTTTGCGGTCCTCATCCGCATAAACCCTAGGACACAGCAAAGTTAACTCGAAAAACCTTCGTTCATAGGCATCTAACTCGGTGCCATGCATTTTCAAATTCTTGAGCTCAACCTCTAGCTTCTTGAGCTCACCCCGAGGTCTATAGCGGGTGATCAATCTTTCCTTAAAATCATTCCAGGCCAAACCATAAGCTACATCGCTTCCCAAACTACTAACCAGATTGTTCCACCATGTCAAGGCACTATCCTTGAGAGTGCAACTAGCGAAACTAACTTTGTCCTCTTCACGAACTCGACTGACCCTGAAAATAGATTCGATTTTCTCGAACCAATGAGTAAGCCCTATTGGTCCTTCCGTACCACTGAATTCTTGAGGTCGACCAGCCATAAAAGTTTTGTGGGAGCATCCCACGTTGTTGTTCGCATTGGCATTAACATTAGCATTTGCTGCCATAGCAGCAGCAATTCCTTCATTGATCAGGCGTTGCATACGCGCTTCAGTGGACTCTCTTGGAGGCATGATCTTCAAAATAGAATAACACATCCGTTAGTACCAAGAATAATACTAGTGTCATAAAGGAATAGATCAAAACACGAAAAGACTAACCATTAAGATATTAGTCAACTAACACTATGAGTAATAACATGACAGTTATGATTGTTATAGAAATAACCATCACATGCATACATATTTTATGATAACATCATACAACATACATAGCACCTAACATACATGAACATATATTACGCATAATATAACATGCCAAGAGCCACAACATCAGAAATAAAACATGATAATGATAATAGATGTCATAAAAATAACCATCCATACATAATGAAAAATATCCCATAACAAAATCTTAATAAAATCCTCGGCAAAACGCCGTACATAACCCAAAATGTATGTATAAAAAGGACATTAAGTCTGATGAAATAGATAATCAATATGAATAATCACATCACATTCGCTTAGAGCGGGTGTGATAAGCTGGTCCAGCATGAGTCTCAGCAGGATCCTCATACTTACGCAACTTCCCTTTCACAACATCCAACTCTTCCTTCAACACACGAACAGTGCTCTCGAGAGCCTCGAACTTAGCATTAACTTCTCGATCACGCTTGCGGTTCGCATCCTCAACCCTATGCTTGAAAGTGATAAAGTTACCCATGTCGGCACGGATCTCGTCCATAACTTCATTATGTGGCAAGGTGCGCAAACAATCACTAAGGGCGTTACTACGTGTCACCTCATTATAAGCCCGGTTCATATGAGTAATGGTAGAAAAATAGTAATGAACAGGATCATCGATCTCCGGTTGATTTGCACGACGTCTAGCAGGAGACGGTGGAGCAGGAGCAGCAACAGAGTTATCGCTCGAAGTCGACATCTGCAAACAGCAAAACCGCAAACCATATACCAAAAGATATGAAGCTAATAATATAACTTATACGAAATGAAATGCATAATAATGCTATAGCAAAATGGTCGGGCTGTAGACTAGACTCTAATGCACCCTAATAACCACGGGTTGACCACATTAAGACCGCCTAGTTCCCTACAACCAGAGCTCTGATACCACATGTGACGACCCCGTCAAAACACTTAACGGATCCGTCAGTTGGTCCCATAGCTTGATCGGACTTAAATGAATTAAATAAACAAAGTTGCATTCTTTTATTTCAAAATGTTCCCCAAAAAGGAAACAAACCAAATTAAGTAGTTTGAAAACCAACCAACCATAATATGAAACCAAAAGTTGACACAAAACATTGCCAACAATCCCACAATTTAAATTATCCAAAATAGAATGCAAACTTAAGTTTCATAAATTGTTTCATAAAATCTGCCCAAATGCATGCAGACTCTTCTAACGACAGCGGAAGCATCAAATAACTCAAGTACCTGTGAAAACATGCAAGTAAACTGTCAACACAAAGGTTGAGTGAATTATAGGTTTAAATAAATAAGTAAACTTTAGACCACAAGATTTAAAAATGTTAGAAAACATTAAACATTATTCCATTATCAATGAGCCACCTGGTAACCACTTAACCCTTTATTTACCCTTGCCAAACACAATAAAAATATACACTTGGACAGTGTATCTACAACAAATTACGAAGTACTAAACATTCCGATTATAAATTGCTAGCGCGACTAGCTCGAAATGGGGTTGTCAAACCCGATAGATCTATCCGTAGGATTCGCGTTCACCGGTAGAAACCAATGATTACAGTTACCAGACTAGGGAATATTTTTGTCCAACTCACAATGAATAATTAAATTTAACTGTTACTTGTGTCTAAACGTAAATAAAAATCTACATGTAATCACATCCCAAAAATATACTTTGAAAAGTATGTAAAAACGGGACTATAACTCACCTTAAATAGCAACTGAAGAAATCTCACAAACAAGCGAACAGCACGTAAAGTAAAGTGATCAATAAAGATCACAACGCCGACCTATAAATAAAGCAGGTCGAAATAAATAACTAACTTAGGCCAAGTCTTAGTATGATAGCTATTGTACATGTTGCAAGTAGGCATAGAACATTACTCAGCAAGCATCGGTTTGATTGGAACAGCATAAGGACACACACTTTCTATTTTTAGAAAGTTTCTATTTTTAGCAGGTTTCCATTTTTGGAAAGTTTTCTATTTTAGGAAAGTTTCTATTTTTGGAAAGTTTCTATTTTTGGAAAGTTTCTATTTTTGGAAAGTTTCTATTTTTGGAAAGTTTCCAAATTTAGAAAGTTCTATTTTTAGAAAGTTTTGAAGTTAGGAAAGTTTCCTTATTTAGAAAGTCAACAGAAGTCAACTGAAAGTCAAAGTCAACCGAAAGTCAACTCAAAAGTCAACCTTGGTCAAACATAGTCAACATTAATTTTAAAAGTGTAAGTTATAATAATAACATAGGTTATAATGTTATTTAAAGTCAAAAGTGTATAATACTGTCTTAACATAAGTTTAATTAAATAAAATGAATTATTAAAGTTAATATAAGTTGAAATGTTATAATTAGTATAACATAAGTATTTAATTAATTAATTAAATATCAATCATAATATAAATATTATTAATTTATAATAAATTTTAAATCATATCATAAGTATTATTAATTAATAATGAATTATTAATCATATCATAAGTTTCTAATTAAAATTATTAAATCATAAGTATTTAATAATTAAGTCATAATTAAATAATAATTAAGTCTTATAATAATTAAATAATTATTTAATCTTTATTATAAGTCTTATAATAATTTCTCATAATTAAATTTAATACTTATCATAAGTATTTTCCTTTAACAAATAAAAGTATTACTAATCATAAGTTTAATTAAAATGTTAATTAAATTATAATTAATAATTAAATGATATAATAAATATTTATATCATATGTTTTAAATAATAATAATTACTTCTTTTATCATAAGTAATTAATTAATAATGAATTCCATAAATTTTATCATAAGTTTAATCATTAACCATAAGTTTTAAGTTTAAAAGTTCGCCGGGTCGTATCTTGAGCCCCGGGTGTCGGTTTCGGGCAAGCCACATATGTAACTTCACCTACTCAAACCACCCGACACATTTATGAACTCAAGAACACACCAAGAACAGTCCCTAGGTCGTGGATATCAGCCATGACATCAATTGGGAAAATCATTTTACTCAAAACAGTAATTCGGGCGAAACGGGTGAACCGTGGCTCGGATTTAGGTGACCCGAACATGAATATTCGTCTCACCATCAGTCCTAACCAAATGAGGCACCCTAAAGACACCAAGGATGGTCACAAAGTCGGACCCAACCTTGTTCATGCCAAAAACACCTTTCAATCTTTAACAAAAACCAAATTAAGCATATCTAGGGCTCCGGGAATCGAAACGACATGAATCCGGAGTCTAAAATTAATGTCTTGATGAGAGGAACTCATTTATGTACTCTATTTTAACATTCATATCAGTTATATAGTCAGAATATACGAATCAAACTGCTGTCCAAAATTTACAAACCTAAATCATGTACAAACGAGTAATTCTACGCATTCAAACAACAATACAATAACTTATACACATCATACTAATCATATAACATATAAAATCAGTAAAATAATTGAAAATTCAAAAAGCTAGGGTTAGGGTTTATACCCTAATCGAGAAACAAAGTAGATGATCGCGTAGAGAACGAAACAAGGAACGCGTTGGTACTAATTACTCCTTGATCCAAGTTACAATTTTAGATGATGATGGTGATGTTGGTGGTGGATGGTGACGGCACAAGGGAGAGGGGGGAAGAGGGTTTGAGAGAAAAAAATAGAATTTAGGTTTTTTGGTATTTTTGATGAATTACAAAATAATTACAAAATGAAAAATCAAGGGAGTATTACTCCCTCCCATTGATTCGGCCGATGGGTTGAGTGGGGTGGGTCCCACTTGGCCCATCTTTGTTAAATGTGGATTTCCTGATGGCCCGAAAGCCCGAACGAAACCCGAAACGCGAAAACACGCTTACGCGATTTAAAATCCGGAAAGATAACGAACGCGCGACGAAAAATAAATATAAATACACCTATTAATAATATGACCTTAAAATATCATATTTAAAATATTTAGGATTTAAAAATCCAGAAAACTCGACCGTTGGTTTAAAAACCGAAAAGATTTGCCGGATGGAAATCCGCGGAACGTAGAAACGTATAATTTAAAATATGAATACATATATCCACATAACACATAATAATTATTATATATATATTATTACAAAAATAATAATATAGGTCATGGAAATGACGTGGCACACTAACAGTTAATGGTCGTTAAATAATTAACGGAAAAAGATAACGGAAAAAGTAGGGTCGTGACATTAATAGACCACAAGATTTCATATTTCTATTTCTCATAAACATATGTCCCATGCATAGAGACAAAAATATCATTCATATGGATTGAACACCTGGTAACCGACATTAACAAGATGCATTTAAGAATATCCCCTATCATTCCGGGATCCTCCTTCGGACATGATATAAATTTCGAAGTACTAAAGCATCCGGTACTTTGGATGGGGCTTGTTGGGCCCGATAGATCTATCTTTAGAGTTCGCGTCAATTAGGGTGTCTGTTCCCTAATTCTTAGATTACCAGACTTAATAAAAAGGGGCATATTCGATTTCGATAATTCAACCATAGAATGTAGTTTCAATTACTTGTGTCTATTTCGTAAAACAGTTATAAAAACAGTGCATGTATTCTCAGTCCCAAAAATATATATTGCAAAAGCATTTAAAAAGGGATTAATGAAACTCACAGTACTGTATTTCATAGTAAAAATACATATGACGTCATTGAACAAGTGTAGGGTTGGCCTCGGATTCACGAACCTATATCATTTGTATGTATATATTAAAACATATAATGAACATATAATGGTATTCAGCCCAGTTTATATATTAATTATATAATATTTTACCTATATAACTAGTAATGTATTTATTATTCTAAATATTATATAATATCCATATATATTATTTTGATACGAAAGTAGTAATTAGATATACTTATGATTGATGTAATAATTCTATTGTTATATAAATATCTTTTGTTTGCAAAAATAATAATTATAATAATACTAAAATAATGATAATAATAATGATAATGTAATTGTTATAATAATAACAATGATACTAATAATAATAATGTTACAATTAACAATCTTATTGTTAAAAATAGTAATTTTATATATATATCTTTATACTGATCTTTATGACTTATAAACTTTTTAGTAGTAATTAATATCTTACGTAAATTTTATTTTAATACTAAGAAGTATATTATGTTTATAATCAAATTATAATTTTAATAATCCCTAGCTAATACTTTTAAATTCTAAGATCACCGTATTAATATTAAAGCTAACTTAATAATAATATCAGTAATAATAATAATAATGACAGATATAATAATGATAATAGTTTTATTCATAATGATACTACTAATAATAACCTAAATGATAATGCTAATAATAATACTTAATACTTAATAATAGTAATTATGACAACCACATTATTAATGGTAATCTAAATAATAACAATAACTCTAAAATGATACAATTGCTTACTAATACACTTATGTTAATATTAAAAGTTATAATATTGATAAGATGATAATAATAATAATAATAATAATAATAGTCATGATTATAATAATGATACTAATACTTGATAATGATAATGATTTTTAATTATAACAATATTAATGCTACTTATAATTGCTATACTTGTAATATTAATAATAATTGATAAATGACATCAATAATAATTTTAACATTTATAATAATACAATACTAATAATAAATGAAACTTTTATATAAGGAACTACCTCTTAAAATGAATCAGAAAAAGAAAAGACCCCTGCAGGGCTCGAACCCGCGACCTCTCGTTAATACAACTCCCACATAACCAACCCTCCAATACTGCTTTCCTGTATTACTCTCTAAACCAAAATATTATAACTGTTTTTCTGTTCTAACCTCCCCTTCATCTTCTTCAACAATCAAACGACCCAAAAAGCCATAACAAGGATTTTACGATTTAGATTAAGACTTTCCACAAAATATAATCGACCTATATCGATCTTGGAATGGTTTAAAACCCAAAAATATATAATAAAAAAAACATAATATTGCTGCTACTGCAGCTCGTCGTGTTTAAGGAAGGAGAAAAAAAAATTGATTGAAGGATTTAGGACGTTTTAGCAAAAGGTTTCAACACGAAAAATGTAAGAAATCACTCATGAAATCTTCGGAACTCAACAATTTCAATTGAAACCTCATCTAAGTCACGAATTTGAATTCACAAGAAACTGTTGACTTTTGTTTTAAAAGTTTGACTTCGAAAATTTGATTTCAATATGAAGAATTGGGTTTTGATATTTTACAGGAAGTTTTCTTGTAAGATTCCTAACATCTTTGCGTTATTACATTTTTGAAATTTGTTAGAATTCAAATTTTAGCGAAAATAAGTAAGAACAGAGATATACCTCCTGGGTTCTTGATTTTCTTGTTTTAAATCTCTAAGATTGTTAACTGTAAGTAGTGTAAATAATAATGGGAATGAAGAAGTGATGAATTGTGATATTAACAGATAATTATTCGGGTGATTTAAAGCCAATATGGTTGACCTTTAAAGTTCATCAGGTACAATAAGAAGAATAAAAAAAATAAAGCAGATATAAATCTTTAACTGTTTTTGGATTTAACCTATTAGCTGTAATCAAATGGTATCAAAATTAGAGACAGGAAATCGACATATGATGGAGATATTAATCAGATTCATCCCCTATCAATATTTATATAATCTGTAGTATTAATAAATATATAAAGGTAATAATAATTTTTAATTAATACTAATTATATTAATAATACTGATTATTAATATTATATATACCAACAGTAATAATAATAATCGAAGTACACATAATAGTAATAATAATAGGATGATATACTCATGAATGTTTCAATGAATTTAATAATAATCAATAATATTGATAATAATAACCTTGAATAATAATACTAGTAATAATAATAACAATATTAAAAATATGTAATAACAATAATCTTAATTCAGAATTTTCTCTACTCTTTATAATAAATTAGTGATATTAACAATGATAACAAAAATCATAATGTTTAATTCTTAATAATGGTTATACTAATAATAATTATAATACAATAATAATAACAATTATAATAACTGATAATATTTACATTATAATTATAATATAAACATAAAACTAATCTTGGCTTTGATGTTAGTATTGGTATTACTAATGCAAGCAATAATAAAATTATTATAACGACTACATTCTTAATTTGTATTTACATTATATATATACAATTTACTAATCATATAATTTTTAATGATTATATATATAGCAACATTCATTAAGTATTAAATTCTTATATACGTATATATATATAATATACATGTCATAATAATTTTCTATAGATATCCTATATTTATATACAAATTCATTTTATGTGCCACTTAATCACTTTATATCTTATCTTACATATTTAGTTTTATATATTTCAATTGTATTTTATTATTTCCTATTGTTGTATATATATATATATTCACATATACATTTATATATTTATATATACATGTTTATTTATAAATAATTATTCGTGAATCCTCGGACATAGTCAAAGGGTAATTGATTACATGAATATAGATTTCAAAACTTTCGAGATTCAACAATACAGATTTTTGTTTATCGCGTCGGAAACATATAAAGATTAAAGTTTAAATTTGGTCGAAAATTCCCGGGTCATCACAGTACCTACCCGTTAAAGAAATTTCGTCCCGAAATTTGAGTGAGGTCGTCATGGCTCACTATAAAAATGTTTTCATGACGAATATGTGTTGATAAATAGGGTTTTATCATTATTGAATAATACAGATAAAATAATTTGATTATTCGAAGAGCACGAATGAAACTATCATGAGAGAGGTCCCAACGGGTATCGTCCACCTTCGTCCAAAAACTTGCCCAAATTTTTAGCCGTTAGTAAAATAAATAAAAAAATTTCCAACAGCTATCCCAACGGTCACTTTTACACTATAAAAACACCAACCATATACTTCATTTTAAACACTCAAACATATATTTCTTTTATATTTCCACCTTTTTCAAAAATCAAACTTAAACACTCCCAAACTGCAAAATGTTAACACTTCCCCCGATGATTGTTTCATTCGATGTTCATTACGGAGGTGATTTTCGTAATCAAATGAAGGAATATAAGTGGGGCGTCAGTATTTCGTTTGAAGATATCGACATTCGTGATGTTGGTTTACAAGACTTGCTATCCTTTCTGAAGGAAAAAGTTTCGTGTGAATTCACGTCTGTATTCTTTTATAAAGATGATTATGATGCGGATTGTAGGGCAAGTTTTCTGTGTACCGATGATCAATGGTACTTTATAAAAGATACCATTGAAGATCGCGGTAAACGCATTTCTTTGTATGCGGTTCTTGAAGATGAAGAGACGTTGGGTTATCGTTACCTCGATGAATCAGTTGAAACAGCAGTTGAGGCATCAAGAGAAATACCGATGTCTCCAGAGTACCTCACGGATGGTGAAATGACTGGTGAACGATACTTTGCAGATGGCAATTGACGACGACGAGTAGTTTGATTGTAATCTTTTAAATTTTTAATTATCGTGATGTTTTAAATTTTTAATTATTGTAATTTCGGTGTTGTTGTCGAGTTTTATATCTTCCTTTATGTTTCGAAGCTCTTCGTCTTTTTAATCTCCTCT
The DNA here is from genome assembly GCF_046630445.1 of Rutidosis leptorrhynchoides. Lineage (NCBI taxonomy): Eukaryota > Viridiplantae > Streptophyta > Magnoliopsida > Asterales > Asteraceae > Rutidosis > Rutidosis leptorrhynchoides. The sequence goes on from NC_092342.1 coordinate 304,454,636, forward strand.
CGATCTCTAGTAAAACGAGTAATGGTCTAGAATTTGTAAGTATGGAGTTTCGAATGAATTTAATATTATAATCAAGAAAGAACGTAATAGCACGATTTGATTCGTCAAATTACTAGAATCATTGTGAATAGAGATATCACGAATATACTTTCTTGATATGTTCAGAAGTTGATTAGAATGAAAGAGTTATGTAACATGACACATGATGGTGGTATGATCTACTGTGAACCATCATATCCCATTAGAACTCAGCATGACTTACTGAAATATAATCACGTTGATCAAGTGTCATTATATTATACTAACTCATGCATCAGTTCCCAACATTACTTCGATAACATTCATATTTTAAGCTCGAAAGTTTACAGAATATAGAAACTAACAGTTTCTATATGATGTAACACTGACATCATGATGAGATTAATAATTTCAGATAAGAATAGTTATGAAAATATCTTCAGAAATATGGAGGGTATTTATAATGAAAGATACGATGATATCTTGAAATTTCTAATATCGATGGATGATAAAAAAAAAATTTATCCGTAAGGGTTTAGATTCTGAAGTAAGGTATTCAATAAAGATTTCATCAGAAACAGAATCATTTGGATTCTTTGAAGTCAAACTTATTATTTGTGATTTGTCCACGGCTTTCTTCCTAGTTTCGCATAATCTGCTTTTCGGTACTAAATTTTCTATTAAATGTTTCCAATATAATGATACACAGGAAGCACGAAGAGGTATATAATTTCGGACGAGAATATTTATGAAAATATCCTCAGAAATATCGAAGATATTGATGATGATATTTTTGGAATTTCTAAGTTCGATGGTTGATGAGGAAGATTTTCCGGAAGATTTTGACATGAGTACAGAGCAAGGTATTCGTTGAAGGTTTCATTGGATCCAGTATTACCTGGATTCTTTGAATATATGGTATGGTCCTTGTATTTGTCCTTGGTCTCTTTCGTGGTTAGCTCAATCCGTTTTCCAGTTCTAACTTTTCTGAGCTTTTCCAACCTACTATTTTTTTATCATTAAACTTCCGACGATTAAGGTTGTTTACGGTTGTCTACAGTTTCTGCTGCTTCATTCAGCTTTTTCAATATTCAGAGTATTGATTTGTAGACTGAGTACTGTTCAGAGTTTCAGAATGAAAGGCCATAATTCTAAAAGATAAATGTCATACATATAACTGTTGATGTAGATATAATGTGAGTTTTCAAAGTACTGATTGCTGATTCCCGGTAATTGGTATGGCAGTTCTCGTTACAAGATGCCGATGAGTATATGATAGGGTTTTAATGAATAAATATAATGATTTGTCAGAGAGATCTAAGCCAAGAAGCAACGAGGTTGCTGGTACGTCTGCTGGTAATATGGTGGAATATAAAAGAATTCTCCGATATCAAAAGGGTAATCGTATATATATTAGGATAATAGTAAGGTTACTTCGAATGAAAAGTCGAAGTTGAATTGCTGGAGCTGTGACAAAATTGGCTACTTTGAAAAGGGATCGCAAAATTATTTTTGCTAATAAATGCCAAAGGATCTAACGCGGCTACGTGTTAAACTTTTACTCAGTTTCCGAGAGTTTTTCAGATGCATAACTATATGCATCATTCTTTTCTCCCGTAGATGAAGTGCGGTTGATTCATCTTCCCGATTGAGGTGTTTTCAAGGATCATGAAAGGTTTGAACGCAGATTGTAATCGTCAAGATACAAATGAGATTTAAGATGAAATCAAGTGGCAAACTTGAAGAATTGTTTAGTTTCATATGTTATAATCAATATTTTAATTCATTTTTAATTGTCCAATCTTATTAGTTCACAGTCGATAGTCCACAGTTGACAGTTCAATAATTCATATATATTGTTTAATATATAATATTCGAATTAATTAATACGTGTCGTGACCCGTATTCGTCTCAGACTCGATCACAACTCAAACTATATATATTGTTGTAGAATCAACTTCAACCCTGTATAGAGAACTCGATCATTACTGCATATAGAGTGTCTATGGTGATTCCAAATAATATATATAGATGCGTCGATATGATATGTCAAAACCTTGTATACGTGTCCCGATATTTAAAGTGCGTAAAATAATTAACAGAAATTAAATAATGATAAATAAAGTGCGTAAAGTAAATAACAGAAATTAAATGACGATAGATAAAATTTGCGAGAATGTAAATTGCGATAAAATAAATTGCGATAAACAAAATGTAATCAGTTAGCTAGGAACAGTTAGCTAGGATTTTTGTTAGCGTGGATTCTTAATAGAATTTCATATTGTTAATTAATCTGTTTCTAATCAATTTTTATTGTGTCAATTACTTCTTCGTTATGCCACTTGATGGATTCTGATAGATCAAAATCCAAATATGTAATTGGATGAATATGGTTATTCTGTGGTGAACGGATTTGTATATCGGTGGATGTAAGTAGGATAGTATATGACTTGTTGAAACAGATTCGAAGAACGTACAATGTAACTTATTAATGTGAAATTTAAATAGTCCTCGGGTATTACCTACCTGTTAAAATATTTTCACCATTAACAGTTTGTACAAGAGAATTTTTAATTACAATCTTTATGAAAACATATATACTTATATATTTTCTTCAGATTTATTCATGGATTTAATGAGTTAATATGATATTAAACTCATTTGCTTTTCGGTTGGAACTAGAATAAATAATCTCTAAAACTTTAGAGATTACATATTCGTCATGTTAAACGAAGATAAATGAGGTAGAACGATACGTAGAACGATGATCATACTCAAAGTACAGATAGTGATATTGAAACATGGATTGTTGATGGTACTGGTGCTGTTAATGATAGTACTGTTGGTGTCGGTGATGTTGCTGAAGCTGGTACATTTTGCACCATATTCTCCGAATTGATTATTCGAGCACGAAGTTCGTTGACTTATTACTCCAGGATGATTGTCGGTCGGAACGAGCGGATGAATAAGGTTCAGAGTTGTGGATAGAATATAATCTTGTCAAGTTACCCTGGAAATGAGACTAAAAATAGTGTTTCGAACAGGTTCGTCGGTAAACGCTTCAGGTTCATTGTCAAGAGGTGAATTCAGTTGGTGGAAGGGATTACCTTCTGCGCGTTTCCATTAATTAAGTCGACTACGAACCCATCAGATGAATTGATAATGGCTGATTGGTTGATTCATGTCGATGACGCTATTTTCGGAGCTTAGGTGAACATTTATGTCGGAATAGCTGTCGGAATAACTATCGGAATAGCTATTGGAATCTGAGGGACTCGAACTGGTTGCAGGTTTCATCTCGTACGATCAGATGAAGGATTTTTGATAAGAAATAGATTATATGATGTAGATTAGTACCCTGCAATACAAAGTTTACATATGCATATATAATAATAAAATCCCATAAGTTACGGAGGAAACTACGGAAGTTGTCAGGCAAAGTTACAGTAACAGATACGCTAAGATATAAGGTAGCAGATACGTTAAGATATGAATTTATCTATACACTGTCTATGCAATAGAGGTAGTAAGACGTGTCTAGACTTTAAGGATGATAAGAAATAAATTTTTTGACACTAAATGATAAGCAAAACTTTTGACATGCAGACACGGTCGAAGTCCAGACTCACTAAAGCATTCTAACGACTATCAGTTAGGCACGCTAATGCAAGACCTGGTTCGCTAAGACCACCGCTCTGATACCAACTGTGAAGACCCGTCCTAATCCATCCGGACGAAGTCCATATCGATTATAAACGATTCACAACAGTTGATTACATCGCGAGGTACTTGACCTTTATATGATACATTTACAAACATTGCATTCGTTTTTGAAAAGACAATCTTTCATTACATCAAAAGTTGACGGCATGCATACCATTTCATAATACATCTAACTATAATTGACTTAATAATAATTTTGATGAACTCAACGACTCGAATGCAACGTCTTTTGAAATATGCCATGAATTACTCCAAGTAATGTCTCTAATATGAGCTAATGCACAGCGGAAGATTTCTTTCATACCTGAGAATAAACATGCTTTAAAGTGTCAACCAAAAGGTTGGTGAGTTCATTAGCTTAACATAAATAATCATTTCATAATTTTAATAGACCACAAGATTTCATATTTCTATTTCTCATAAACATATGTCCCATGCATAGAGACAAAAATATCATTCATATGGATTGAACACCTGGTAACCGACATTAACAAGATGCATTTAAGAATATCCCCTATCATTCCGGGATCCTCCTTCGGACATGATATAAATTTCGAAGTACTAAAGCATCCGGTACTTTGGATGGGGCTTGTTGGGCCCGATAGATCTATCTTTAGAGTTCGCGTCAATTAGGGTGTCTGTTCCCTAATTCTTAGATTACCAGACTTAATAAAAAGGGGCATATTCGATTTCGATAATTCAACCATAGAATGTAGTTTCAATTACTTGTGTCTATTTCGTAAAACAGTTATAAAAACAGCGCATGTATTCTCAGTCCCAAAAATATATATTGCAAAAGCATTTAAAAAAGGGATTAATGAAACTCACAGTACTGTATTTCATAGTAAAAATACATATGACGTCATTGAACAAGTGTAGGGTTGGCCTCGGATTCACGAACCTATATCATTTGTATGTATATATTAAAACATATAATGAACATATAATGGTATTCAGCACAGTTTATATATTAATTATATAATATTTTACCTATATAACTAGTAATGTATTTATTATTCTAAATATTATATAATATCCATATATATTATTTTGATACGAAAGTAGTAATTAGATATACTTATGATTGATGTAATAATTCTATTGTTATATAAATATCTTTTGTTTGCAAAAATAATAATTATAATAATACTAAAATAATGATAATAATAATGATAATGTAATTGTTATAATAATAACAATGATACTAATAATAATAATGTTACAATTAACAATCTTATTGTTAAAAATAGTAATTTTATATATATCTTTATACTGATCTTTATGACTTATAAACTTTTTAGTAGTAATTAATATCTTACGTAAAATTTTTTTTAATACTAAGAAGTATATTATGTTTATAATCAAATTATAATTTTAATAATCCCTAGCTAATACTTTTAAATTCTAAGATCACCATATTAATATTAAAGCTAACTTAATAATAATATCAGTAATAATAATAATAATGACAGATATAATAATGATAATAGTTTTATTCATAATGATACTACTAATAATAACCTAAATGATAATGCTAATAATAATACTTAATACTTAATAATAGTAATTATGACAACCACATTATTAATGGTAATCTAAATAATAACAATAACTCTAAAATGATACAATTGCTTACTAATACACTTATGTTAATATTAAAAGTTATAATATTGATAAGATGATAATAATAATAATAATAATAATAGTCATGATTATAATAATGATACTAATACTTGATAATGATAATGATTTTTAATTATAACAATATTAATGCTACTTATAATTGCTATACTTGTAATATTAATAATAATTGATAAATGACATCAATAATAATTTTAACATTTATAATAATACAATACTAATAATAAATGAAACTTTTATATAAGGAACTACCTCTTAAAATGAATCAGAAAAAGAAAAGACCCCTGCAGGGCTCGAACCCGAGACCTCTCGTTAATACAACTCCCACATAACCAACCCTCCAATAATGCTTTCCTGTATTACTCTCTAAACCAAAATATTATAACTGTTTTTCTGTTCTAACCTCCCCTTCATCTTCTTCAACAATCAAACGACCCAAAAAAGCCATAACAAGGATTTTACGATTTAGATTAAGACTTTCCACAAATATAATCGACCTATATCGATCTTGGAATGGTTTAAAACCCAAAAATATATTAAAAAAACATAATATTGCTGCTACTGCAGCTCGTCGTGTTTAAGGAAGGAGAAAAAAAAATTGATTGAAGGATTTAGGACGTTTTAGCAAAAGGTTTCAACACGAAAAATGTAGGAAATCACTCATGAAATCTTCGGAACTCAACAATTTCAATTGAAACCTCATCTAAGTCACGAATTTGAATTCACAAGAAACTGTTGACTTTTGTTTTAAAAGTTTTACTTCGAAAATTTGATTTCAATATGAAGAATTGGGTTTTGATATTTTACAGGAAGTTTTCTTGTAAGATTCCTAACATCTTTGCGTTATTACATTTTTGAAATTTGTTAGAATTCGAATTTTAGCAAAAATAAGTAAGAACAGAGATATACCTCCTGGGTTCTTGATTTTCTTGTTTTAAATCTCTAAGATTGTTAACTGTAAGTAGTGTAAATAATAATGGGAATGAAGAAGTGATGAATTGTGATATTAACAGATAATTATTCGGGTGATTTAAAGCCAATATGGTCGACCTTTAAAGTTCATCAGGTACAATAAGAAGAATAAAAAAAAATAAAGCAGATATAAATCTTTAACTGTTTTTGGATTTAACCTGTTAGCTGTAATCAAATGGTATCAAAATTAGAGACAGGAAATCGACATATGATGGAGATATTAATCAGATTCATCCCCTATCAATATTTATATAATCTGTAGTATTAATAAATATATAAAGGTAATAATAATTTTTAATTAATACTAATTATATTAATAATACTGATTATTAATATTATATATACCAACAGTAATAATAATAATCGAAGTACACATAATAGTAATAATAATAGGATGATATACTCATGAATGTTTCAATGAATTTAATAATAATCAATAATATTGATAATAATAACCTTGAATAATAATACTAGTAATAATAATAACAATATTAAAAATATGTAATAACAATAATCTTAATTCAGAATTTTATCTACTCTTTATAATAAATTAGTGATATTAACAATGATAACAAAAATCATAATGTTTAATTCTTAATAATGGTTATACTAATACTAATAATAATTATAATACAATAATAATAACAATTATAATAACTGATAATATTTACATTATAATTATAATATAAACATAAAACTAATCTTGGCGTTGATGTTAGTATTGGTATTACTAATGCAAGCAATAATAAAATTATTATAACGACTACATTCTTAATTTGTATTTACATTATATATATACAATTTACTAATCATATAATTTTTAATGATTATATATATAGCAACATTCATTAAGTATTAAATTCTTATATACGTATATATATATATATAATATACATGTCATAATAATTTTCTATAGATATCCTATATTTATATACAAATTCATTTTATGTGCCACTTAATCACTTTATATCTTATCTTACATATTTAGTTTTATATATTTCAATTGTATTTTATTATTTCCTATTGTTGTATATATATATTCACATATACATTTATATATTTATATATACATGTTTATTTATAAATAATTATTCGTGAATCCTCGGGCATAGTCAAAGGGTAATTGATTACATGAATATAGATTTCAAAACTTTCGAGATTCAACAATACAGATTTTTGTTTATCGCGTCGGAAACATATAAAGATTAAAGTTTAAATTTGGTCGAAAATTCCCGGGTCATCACACACCACACGCGACCGAGCAAGATTTTACCTATAATACGCATATAGGTATACACATAATCAACATACAACCTCATTTGGACTCTCGACCCGCCCGAATGAACAACAAGTGCAAAATATACCCTTTTGCACTTTTAACGCTACCCGAAGGTCCAAAACTAACGAGACTAGTTTCCGCGTTCTCGAAATACCCAAATATGTCAACTTTAACCTTTAAACGCATACTAGCTCGTATTTTACACAAAACCCATTCCATGGTTGACCAAGTTTGACTTTATTTCTAAAACACCAAATTTTAACCTAAAATCACTTCTCGCGAGTAATTACATCAAAAGCATCATTTAACACTTAACAAAAGCGTTTAACATCCAATTAATCCAAATTAGTGTCATCCTCAATTTTGACCCAATTCAAATTGCTGATTTTGACCAAACTCATAAAACGCCCCAAAATCACTAACGACTAGTGATTATATTTTCAAGACAACCACTAACACTTAAATCAAGTATTTACCTACTTGATTTATCAAAACTTGACTTAAAACTTAATTTAACACCGAATCAAGCTTACTTGTCCCGAAATATCCATTTGCCCCTTTTGACCTAAATTAGGGTTTACACCCAAAAAACCAAGTCAACACAAGTGTTCTAACGTTTAACCAACACACGCAAGACCCAAACTCATAATTTCATCACTCGAAACCCTAAGTCACCCATTTAGGCTTACTTACTTGAATCTTACCCAAAACCCCTAAATTTCACAATAAAATGGGTTTATAACACTAACTAACACAAACCCTAACTCAAACAATAATCTTAACAATGAAATTCGGATTAGGGTTTACCTCAAGCACCAAAACGAGCTCTAGTAGCTAGAAACACCAAGGAGAACCAAAACCCGCTTCCAATTTGAGCGAAAATCACCATCTTCATCATCCATTCAAGCTTCCTCTCTCTAGAACTCACTCTCTCTCTCTCTCTCTAAGATAAGATGGGAGTGTTGTGTGGATGTCAAAATGATCCAAAAGTGGATCTAAAACTGATATTAAAGCCACACATCCGTCCATAAGTGAAAGGATCAAAGTACCCCTCATTTACCCTTTAAAAAAGGCTAAAAATTGCATCAGACAGGATCGGAGCGCCGCTCCAAAGGGTGGAGCGCCGCTCCAACCTTCAGGTTAGTTTTCAGTAACTTGTTTTGGCCATAACTTTATGACCGTAGCTCCGTTTTCGATGAATCAAATATCATTGGAAATGTAATAAGATTTTCTTTCCAATGGTAAGGCTTTGAAACATCAACTCAAACTTTATTTAGGGTCGAAAAGGTACGTACACACCTTGTGACTCAAATAACGTCCAGTTTTCCTTCGACGTTCGAGCAAGCAACACGTACATGCTTCGTACACTTCATACACGCATCGTACACCATAATTACATTATGTAGAATAAATATTGGGTCTTACAACTCTCCCCCACTTAAACTCGATCACGTCCTCGTGATCTTCGTCACTTAACCCATCCGGGCCTACATCCTATGGTCCTTCGACGTACTTTTGAACTCGAAGTCTACGAAGATTCCCGCAACGCGAAGATCTTACACTGTACTTAAGCGACCCTTCCGATGAATCACCCCCTTTCAACTTAAATCTCCATCCGTGATTTACCAAATTCACGAATCCGAGCACTAGAAACTTGCTCAATCCCTCACATCGGGAAGAACTCAACCAATCTCGTACCGAGATATCACCCCTTTGGTGTACCCTTCATAAGTACAATGCCAAGAGTAACCACGTCCCACAATAAGGTCAACATCCAAAACGACGAAGACCGAGTAAAAGTAAATCCTTACGGATAACACTTACCACTTAACATCCCTTCAAGTTCTCCCATCTACAACTCGCAACAAGCTACATCCTTAACTATATCACCCAACGCGATCTACTAGGTCCACTACGCTGTGACCCAAGTCTTGCATTAATCCAAATCGAGAAGGATTCACGCCGCGTTAAAACTTCGTGCTTCACCGGTTCATAAACGTACACTCAACAGTTCAATCATGAATGTTCTCCGATTCAAGAACCAACTTCCCTCGTCACCACAACCGGGTCATTCCTTCAACGAAGAAATTTCGGATCACCAACTAATCACACTAGGGATACAAACTTTCCCATGAATGGATCCGCACATGACCTTCCGTCTCTGAATTAATCCAGGACGACAATAATACACCACAAATTAGACAAAACATCAACACTCGACACAGGGTTTCTCCCCTAAACCCAACAACACATCCATATAATACGGCTTCCTAGCACTAGCAAGGAAACTATTTGTGTACTAGAATCCTGTCAATAGCGAATTATCATCCCAACAATTCGCAATTCGTCATGCGACCTTCAAAAGTATTCACCAATGTCAGGTGAATCCTCCAACCTAGACCGTTCGTTAAGGATGGTTTTGACATTTCGATGCGGCTAACGGGTCGCATCACTAGGGAATGCACCCTCGCAAACAAACAAAACCCGCGTGTCTCTATGTAAGACAATCGGAAATAGAACTCTCCGCCTCACAATCATCCATAAAGTGGAATAATCCACTGACAATATCCACAATCACGTTTCCCGAAAGGGAAAATACAGTATCCATACCGAAATCGAACTCGTACCTACTCAACAGCACTATCCGGGTTTCGTATCAACCCAATTTTACATCACGAGAGTACCCGCAACGACAGTTACATTCTCTCACGTCCGTGATCTCAAACTTCACACTTGATCTCATACCACACTTGGTACTGCACGACCACCTTATACAAGAAGACTTACGCTTCACTTGATCTAACACCACCGGAGATTCCTCGGGCGACAGTAAAAACTCCCCCACTTAAGATTTATCTCTCCATTCTCACCGCCAAGATGATAACATCCCGCGGAATTGTAATTCCACGTCACACCTGACCATTCTCACCGTTGGTCATAAACATCAAATCACCGCAAATTCACTTTAGGCTCTCAGAGCCGACATGTACAATCACTTGAGACGTCGTACACGCGACGACATCACACCTTCATACCACAAATCACAATTAATAGTTCTTCATCGTTCGCAAAGCGAACTCCACCAAAGTCCCACATACGCCTCTATGACTAGGCATATGCCACTCCGCTTAATCAGTCGTGCATCACAGTCGAGATCACCCGACCTTCTACGCAACGAACCGTTATCAACAATTACTCACTCTCATGGGGAAGAGTGACCAATCCGACACAATAATTGCATCGACCGCAATATCAACGCTTCATCATAACCTTCGACCTAATCGACCATTAAGTCCATCACCGGCTCACCGGTCATCCTCACTCGTCCATCACATAAGAGCAACAAGATTCGCTCATCTGCCACTTCATAAGAAGTATTTACTGCAATGCTCCTAAACTTTGACTTTCGCAACCGTCGAATTACTATCACCCGTCGATCACTATTTAAAATCTTCGATGCTTCAAAAGGGTATCTCACAGGCACCCTAAGCAGAAAGTGATCACACCATCACCGGAGTTGAACATTACACTAGCAGGTATAAGAGGGCACCTGACGCCATGTCATGCAGACTCCCACCACAATCAACCGAATTTTAGAAACTCGATCTTTAGGTTCCATACACCCGATGTCACCTATCTCTCTATAATAATGACCCGAAGTCATATCCACCCGACAAACCTTACGGTTTATTGTCTTATCGAAATTTCCTAGCGATCACACGCTACCCGCAATTTCCACAAGGCCAAACGATATAGCCCCACGAAACCTTTCATCTAACGCTAAAGAGATGCTTGGAAACACCAAGTCTTACACTCTTCCGCAAATCTCGATAAAAACCACTACTACAAGGGATATTCCATTAGGAATGTTACCTTATAAGCCACAACACACTAACACAATCATCGTCATACGGGTCTCACTCCCATGAGTTCAACGAGCCAGAGACTCCTCGATTCGCCAATTCCAAGGTGACTCACAACTAGAATCCTGACACGATTCTCTAACCACACACTCTACCAAGTGTAACTCAAAACTACAATCATTAGACTTATTGCATTCCATTACGAAATTCAAGTCTTCACCGCACACACGCACACGTAAATCGGTCATCCTAGTTACGATGGGTAACTAAAACCAATAACAATCTCAACAGTACACCCACTACTTAGGGTGACTAAGCACGTACCAAACTCGTGAGTTGGCTCGCTCACTTAACTAATCGAATCCATCGTACACTTCCCGACTCGTAAAGAACTCGATGTGACAACAAGCACATTACTCGAGACCACTATATTCTAGGAACCAATAAAAGATTCCTAATTCGTCCCGTTCTACCCCAACCATGCCACGTTTCCTCCGTTCGGTACTTGTCATGTCATGCTTGGTGTTAAGATACACTTTCGTAATAATGGTGATCGGTCATTATTACAAATGCGTACCTTACCATTTCCACATGGTCACGCAAAGTACTTTACCCGATCTGACGCAACATTCACACAAAATAACACGTGATAACTCCTAGTACCCGAATGACCCAAGTCCTTACCGTGAACTTGATCACTCAAACCACCAAACATGCGAATCTCTCCAATAGATTCGTCCCTAGGACACCGCACCAAAAGTTACCTGTATATATACACCAATGTACAATAATAATAAACGTACACAAGTACACCACAACAACAAGTCAACCTATAACCTAGGTGACTATCACTAAGACAACGTCCAATTTCGCCTACTTACATTAGGCATTAGCGATCTAAGGCACTAGTTTACACATGAAATAGGGCCCCACAAAATTCCACATTGGACAAGCACAAGTCCTAGTTAGTCACCTACTCTAAGGCACTAACAAATCTCAATCCGACCCGTAATCCTACAAGTCTCGCAATTAACGCACCACTATCAATAAGTCTAAGACTAGGCACCTATCCCAAGGTCACCTAATTCCCTTAGACCATGCTCTGATACCAATTGTAATAACCCAACCCGTTATCCAACCGACAACGCTTAATTTTTTTTTCAAATCTGGCCAGTTCAGCATTCGGCGCGGCGCGCCCCACTGTGGAGCGGCGCTCCAAAGTGGTCTGTCCACTCTTTCCCTTTTTTGACAAAAAGATCATCCACTTCCGGGCACTTTTAGACGAAACGGTTTTCACAACACGATAAAGTAAGTAAAACTAACACGTTTTCATAATAAAACAAGTTTTACAACTCCGGGCCCACATCGACCCAATTTACAACAAGTGACCATTTCGACCCATTTTAGTTTAATACAAAACTTAGACCGAGCATGGCGATTGGGGATACGCTACCCAATCCTAATCAATCCAAAGCACGTCCTCTATAGCAACCTACACAATCCAATGGTTCTCACGATTACCCGAGCCATCACCTCCACGCGAATCTATAAAAATATAAATAATGAGAGGGTAAGCTATGAAAGCTTAGTGAATGCAATAATTATACACATACATATATAATATACCTACATGCAAACACTTACTCACATACCGCATACATGCTAGCAACACAAATAGCTTATCATCACAAATACAAAGCTATAAACCTCCAATACCACAAGCTAGTACAACAGTAGCATATATATAACCCGAACAATATAATATGCTACACTACAACACAATAACCATGGTTAACCAATAGCACAAGGGAATGGTACTTCGAATTTCCCATCGGTGTTCGTAACAACCGTTAGTGTATAACGAAATATATCACTAACCCCTAGGCGACACGGACAATGAAATATCCGTTCAAGCAATCATTAGTGTACAACGAAATATATCACTAACTCTTGGGCAATTTGGACAACGAAATATCCATCGTTAGTGTACAACGAAATATATCACTAACTCTTGGTGGTATAGACACGTATACCCGGCCCCATCCCCCGCCCTACAAATAGATACATTATATACACACATGTATAATCATTCCACTCACCTCGTGAACTCGAGCATTACAAACCATGCGCGAAATCCCCACCACAAGTGACCGAGCAAGATTTTACCTATAATACGCATATAGGTATACACATAATCAACATACAACCTCATTTGGACTCTCGACCCGCCCGAATGAACAACAAGTGCAAAATATACCCTTTTGCACTTTTAACGCTACCCGAAGGTCCAAAACTAACGAGACTAGTTTCCGCGTTCTCTAAATACCCAAATATGTCAACTTTAACCTTTAAACGCATACTAGCTCGTATTTTACACAAAACCCATTCAATGGTTGACCAAGTTTGACTTTATTGCTAAAACACCAAATTTTAACCTAAAATCACTTCTCGCGAGTAATTACATCAAAAGCATTATTTAACACTTAACAAAAGGGTTTAACATCCAATTAATTCAAATTAGTGTCATCCTCAATTTTGACCCAATTCAAATTGCTCATTTTGACCAAAGTCATAAAACGCCCCAAAATCACTAACGACTAGTGATTATATTTTCAAGACAACCACTAACACTTAAATCAAGTATTTACCTACTTGATTTACCAAAACTTGACTTAAAACTTAATTTAACACCGAATCAAGCTTACTTGTCCCGAAATATCCATTTGACCCGTTTTGACCTAAATTAGGGTTTACACCCAAAAAACAAGTCAACACAAGTGTTCTAACGTTTAACCAACACACGCAAGACCCATACTCATAATTTCATCACTCGAAACCCTAAGTCACCCATTTAGGCTTACTTACTTGAATCTCACCCAAAACCCCTAAATTTCACAATAAAATGGGTTTATAACACTAACTAACACAAACCCTAACTCAAACAATAATCTTAACAATGAAATTCGGATTAGGGTTTACCTCAAGCACCAAAACGAGCTCTAGTAGCTAGAAACACCAATGAGAACCAAAACCCGCTTCCAATTTGGGCGAAAATCACCATCTTCATCATCCATTCAAGCTTCCTCTCTCTAGAACTCTCTCTCTCTCTCTATAAGATAAGATGGGAGTGTTGTGTAGATGTCAAAATGATCCAAAAGTGGATCTAAAACTGATATTAAAGCCACAAATCCGTCCATAAGTGAAAGGACCAAAGTACCCCTCATTTACCCTTTAAAAAAGGCTGAAAATTGCATCATACGGGATCGGAGCGCCGCTCCAAATGGTGGAGCGCCGCTCCAACCTTCAGGTCAGTTTTCAGTAACTTGTTTTGGCCATAACTTTTTGACCGTAGCTCCGTTTTCGATGAATCAAATATCGTTGGAAACGTAATAAGATTTTCTTTCCAATGGTAAGGCTTTGAAACATCAACTAAAACTTTATTTGGGGTTGAAAAGGTACGTACACACCTTGTGACTCAAACAACGTCCAGTTTTCCTTCGACGTTCGAGCAAGCAACACGTACATGCTTCGTACACTTCATACACGCATCGTACACCATATAATTACATTATGTAGAATAAATATTGGGTCTTACATGTAAACTATTCCAAAGTTTTCGAGACTCAACATTACAGATTTTGCTTATCGTGTCAGAAACATATAAAGATTAAGTTTAAATTTGGTCGGAAATTTTCGGATCGTCACAGTACCTACCCGTTAAAGAAATTTCGTCCCGAAATTTGAGTGAGGTCATCATGGCTAACAATAAAAATGTTTTCATGACGAATATGAGTTGATAAATAGAGTTTTATCATTATTGATTAATATAGATAAAACAATTTGATTATGTGAAGCGTACGAGTGAAGCTGTCACAAAAGATTGAGATAGAGATTTAACTTTTGACGTAGTCACTGTGATGACCCGGGAATTTCCGACCAAATTTAAACATAATCTTATATGATTCGACTCGATAAGCAAAGTCTATTAAACCGAGTCTCATTATGTTTGAACTATTTCATGATAACATTTGACCTTTAACTATTTCCGACGATTCACGAACCTTTAATTGTAACTAAGAATGTAAATATAAATAATTATATATAAAACTAATTATATTAGTATTAATGAACTATTAAGTAATTTTGTTATTATAAAAGATAACATTTAATAACTAAAGATTTTCATTTTGAATATATATAGTATATTGTATATAAATGATTCAAACATATTTTACCAACGTTATCAAAATATTAAATGTACAATGTTATACTTTGTAGTTAATTGTAAAAATATACATAATTAATCATCTACTCAACATTTAAAACATGATTTTATATATATGGTAGTATACATATATACATAAATATTACTATATATATATGATTTTATACATAATTATTATATTATGTATATGTAGAAATTTATAATATATCTATGATGAAATAATGTACTATTTTAATAAATATATATAATACTTACATATATAAAACATTTATATTTTTCATAATTACATACATAAGTATAATATAATTAGTATGTAAATAAATATTATAATATATTTATATTAAAATGCATAAATATATAATATTCAGTATATGTTACAATACATATTACATAATTATTAAATATTACATAATAATAGATGATATTAATAAATTAAATTTAAATACAAATATAGTTATTGTAGTAATGTTATTTGTATCGTCAAATATCAATATTTGTATTCATAATATCACTTTATATCATATAAAGATGAAATTGGATGTATATATTAGATTATTATTACTAATATTATTATTATCGATAAAATATTAATATTATCATAATTAGTATGGTATTATTATTATTATTATCATTTTTACAATTATTATTATCATTAATATTATATTTATCATTATTATTAATTTTATTAATATTATTAGATATTAATAGTATTGTTATTATATATTATTATTATTAATTAAAAAAAAAACAGTAGAGATCTATATTATACGCGTGACCTCTGTATCCTTTATCTCTATTATTATTATTTTTTTGTTTCTTTCCTGCTCCCAACTCGTGAACCTGTGTTGACATTTTCTCCATTTTTTATCAACCGATCTCTATTATTACAACATGATTATGTATAATTGCAAATCAAATAAAAAGGAAATCCAATGGGATTAAAGAGCACAGCGATATTTTTTTTTCTTCTTCTCTGCACGCTCCAATTTTTTTTTCTCTTAATTCAATTTCGAATAAAGTTTCAAAATCTAAAAATGCAGAAAGGTTAGAAATCTTTCTTTGAATCTATCTGCAAAATCTCAACTCTCAAATCTTTATATCGATCTTGAATTTTGAAGTCAAAGTTTAGTTTAAAAAAAGTCAACAATTGTTCTTGAGACAAATTCGCGTTCGTGTATATGTTTCTGATCAAATTGACGATTCCAGTAGTTTTTATACATGTTTAGACAACTATTTCGTGTTATAAACATTATCTATAATGTTATCTATTACGAAATCAATTTTTTTTTGTTCCAAGAACCGACGCTGCAGTAGTCCTTTAGTATTTTTTTTTTATTTTAGAACCCAAATTATTTTTTTTCTGTAATGTTTTGAAGCTTTAAAGGGAACCCCGATTTTTTTTTTTTTTTGGTTATTGATGTTTTGTTGAATCCATGAGACTTGTGGAGAAGAAGAGGAATAGAAGAAAAACAGTTTATATATAAAATTTAAATTCGATATTAGTACAGAGAATCAGAATTGGTGGGATGGTCGAGAGTGTTTGCGTGTGAGCATGTGGTCACGAGATCGATTCCAGAGGACGGTAGTTTCTTTTTTTTTTTGAAACTCTTTTCATGTGAGGTAGTTTTCTTTTCTAATTTTATTATTGTTATTATATATTAATTATTATTAGTATTATTATTATTATTATTGTGATTGTTTTGATTGTTATTGTTATTGTTATTATTAGTATCATACTTGTTATCATATTTGAAAGTATTATAGACATTACTATTATTATTATGATAGGTATTAATAATATTATTATTAGTAATAAACTTATCATTTTAGTATTTTATCATCATTAGGATTATGATTATGATTATCATTATTATTATTATGAAGGAAATAAAAATATATTATTATCATCAATATTAGAATTTGTACCGGTTTATAAATAATTGTATCATCAGTACATTTACAATTAATAATATCATATTTATCAGTATCATCATTAATATTTACTAATATTATTATGATTATCATTTATCATTTTATAAATATTAGAACCCTTATTATTAACATAAGTATGGTATTAGTATTAATATTATTTTAGAGTTATTATTATTAGTATCATTAACAGTTATCATTTTCATTTTTTTTGCTATTAGTATTATCATTATTAATAAAATTATTATTATTATTAGTAAATCATTATTATCTAAATTATTATTTTAACAAATAAATCTTTTGTACACTACATATATACTTATGGTATATACTAGGATTGTATTAATAATTCACATAACAAACTAATAAAATTTCATAAATACAATACTAACCACAAATATATGTATATAAATATATTAATGTCACTATTTATATAAACGTAAATCATTATAGATATACATAAAATCGATATATATATAAAATATAATATAAGTATACGTTTTAAAATAAAGGTTAGAATAAATTCTACAAAACTATAATATATAAATAATACATATTAATAAATGAAATTTTGTAACTTACATTATACGTATTAATATATACACAATTGATATAGGTTCGTAAATCCGAGGCCAACCCTGCATTGTTCAATGACGTCATATGTATTTTTACTACAAAATACAGTATCGTGAGTTTCATTTGCCTTTTTACCCTTTATATTTTTGGGCTGAGAATACATGCGCAACTTTTATAACTGTTTTACGAAATTGACACAAGTACGTGAAACTACATTCTATGGTTGGATTATCGAAGTCGAATATGCCCCTTTTTATTAAGTCTGGTAATCTAAGAATTAGGGAACAGACACCCTAATTGACGCGAATCCTAAAGATAGATCTATCGGGCCCAACAAGCCCCATCCAAAGTACCGGATGTTTTAGTACTTCGAAATTTATATCATGTCCGAAGGAGGATCCCGGAATGATGGAGATATTCTTATATATGCATATTGTTAATGTCGGTTACCAGGTGTTCAATCCATATGAATGATATTTTTGTCTCTATACATGGGACGTATGTTTATGAGAAATGGAAATCTGAAATCTTGTGGTCTATTAAAATGATGGAAACGATTGTTTAAGTTAAACTAATGAACTCACCAACCTTTTGGTTGACACTTTAAAGCATGTTTATTCTCAGGTACGAAAGAAATCTTCCGCTGTGTATTTGCTCATTTTATAGATATTACTTGGAGTCATTCATGGCATATTTCAAAAGACGTTGCATTCGAGTCGTCGAGTTCATCAAGATTATTATCAAGTCAATTATAGTTGGATATATTATGAAATGGTATGCATGCCTGTCAACTTTCGATGTAATGAAAGTTTGTCTTTTCAAAAACGAATGCAATGTTTGTAAAATGTATCATATAGAGGTCAAGTACCTCGCGATGTAATCAACTGTTGTGAATCGTTTATAATCGATATGGACTTCGTCCGGATGGATTAGGACGGGTCTTCACAGTTGGTATCAGAGCGGTGGTCTTAGCGAACCAGGTCTTGCATTAGTGAGTCTAACTGATAGTCGTTAGAATGCATTAATGAGTCTGGACTTCGACCGTGTCTGCATGTCAAAAGTTTTGCTTATCATTTAGTGTCGAAAAATTATTTGCTTATCATCCTTAAAGTCTAAGACACGTCTTACTGCCTTTATTGCATAGACAGTGTATAGTTAAATTCATATCTTAGCGTATCTGTTATTGTTACCTTTGCCTGACAGCTTCCGTAGATTCCTCCGTAGCTTATGGGATTTTAGTATTATATATGCATATGTAAATTATGTATTGCAGGGTACTAATCTACATCCTATAATCTATTTCTTATCAAAAATCCTTCATCTGATCGTACGAGATGAATCCCTCAAACAGTTTGAGTCCATCAGATTTCGATAGCTATTTCGATAGTTATTCCGACAGCTATTTCGATATGGATTTCCACTCGAGCTCCGAAAGCAGAGTAACCGGAATGAATCGATCAATTAGCCATCATCTATTCTGAATGAATTGGAGATGGGTTCGTAGTCGACTTAATCAATGGAAACGCGAAGAAGACGATCATTTCCACTAACCAAATTCACCTCTTGACAATGAACCTAAAACGTTTACCGGCGAACCTGTTCGAGACACCATTTTCTCTCTCATTTCCAAAGTATCTCATCACGATCATATACTATCTCAGATTCTAAACCTCATTCATCCGCTCGTCCGAACCGACAATCATCCCGGTGTAATAGAAGAAGTTAACGAACTTCGCGCATAAGTTGTAGTCTTGGAAAATATGGTGCAAAACGTACCAGCTTCATCCAAATCACCGGCACCAACAGTACCACCAACAACCCAAATTTCAATACCACATGCCTCAACATCTCAATCTATACCTCGAGTATAATCATCATTCTACATGACATTCTACATCAGTTATCTTCGTTCGACATGGTGATTATGTAATCTCTAATGTTTTAGAGATTATTTATTCTAGTTCCAACTGAAAACTAAATGAGTTTAATATCATGTTAACTCATTAAATTCATGATTACATCTGAAGAAAATATATATGTATATATGTTTTCATAAAGATTGTAATTAAAAATTCTTTTGTACAAACTGTTAATAATAAAAATATTTTAACGGGTAGGTAATACCCGAGGAATATTTAAATTTCACATTAATAAGTTACACTGTATATTCTTCGAATCTGATTCAACAGTTATTCACTATCCTATTTAAAACCACCGGGATACTTATCCGTTCACCAAAGAATAACTATTTTCATTCAAATTCAATTTCATATTTGAATTTTGACCTATCAGAATCCAACAAGTGGCATAATGAAGAAATAATGGACACAATAAAAATTGATTAGAAACAGACTAATTAACAATATTAAATTTTATTAAGAAACCACGCTAACAAAATCCTAGCTAACTGTTAATTCCGTATTACATTTTATTTATCGCAATTTATTTATCGCAATTTATTTTATCGCAATTTATATTCTCGCAATTTTATTTATTGTCATTTAATTTCTGTTATTTACTTTACGCACTTTATTTATCGTCATTTAATTTCTGTTATTTATTTTACGCACTTTAAATATCGGGACACGTATACAAGGTTTTGACATATCATATCGACACATCTATATATATTATTTGGAATCACCATAGACACTCTATATGCAGTAATGATCGAGTTCTCTATACAGGGTTGAGGTTGATTCTATAATAATATATATACTTTGAGTTGTGATCGAGTCTGAGACATGTACACGGGTCACGATACGTATTAATTAATTCAAATATTATATATTAAACTATATATGAATGATTGCACTGTCAACTGTGGACTATCGACTGTGGACTAATAACATTGGACAATTAAAATGAATTAAAATATTGAATATAACATATGAAACTAAACAATTCTTCAAGTTTGCCACTTGATTTCGTCTTAAACCTCATTTGTATCTTCACGATTACATTCTGCGTTCAAACCTTTCATGATTCTTGAAAACACCTCAATCGATAGGATGAATCAACCGCACTTCATCTACGGAAGGAAAGATTTATGCATATAGTTATGCACCTGAGAAACTCTCGGCAATTGAGTAAAAGTTCAACACGTAGCCGCGTCAGATCCTTTGGCATTTATTAACAAAAACAACTTTGCGATCCCTTTTCAAAATTAGCCAATTTTGTCACAGCTCCAACAAGTCAACTTCGACTTTTCGTACGAAACAACCTTATTATAACGTTTATATATACGCGTGCTCTTTTATTGTTACCAGGTAACCTTTCATATTCCATCATATTACCATCAGCGTTTAATCATCTAAAAACACAATTCTCCTGAAACCACCTCGGATTAATAACCGATGATTCAGATATCATAGCATTAAATGCAGAGGAAACAGAAAAATGGTAGATGGTCTAAACGGACCAAAGTTTGATGATAAAGAAAGGAGTGTTAGGAACGCTCGATAGAAAATTGGGTATTGAAAAACAGATTGAGTTACCCATGAAGGAGACCAAGGACAAATACAAGGACCAAATCCTATATTCAAAGGATTCAGGTAATTCTGGATCCGTTGAAATCTTTAGAGAATATCTTGCTCCGAAGTCATGTTAAAATCTTGCGGAAAATCTTTCTCCATCAACCGTCGAACTTAGAAATTCCAAAATATCATCATCAATATCTTTGATATTTCTGAGGATATTTTCATAAATATTCTCGTCCGAAATTATATACCTCTTCGTGCTTCCTGTGTATCAATATATTGGAAACATTCAATAGAAAATATAGTACCGAAAAGCAGATTATGCGAAACTATGAAGAAAGCCGTGGATAAATCACAAAGAATAAGTTTGACTTCAAAGAATCCAAATAATTCAATGTCTGCTAAAGTCTATAGTGAATAACTTGCTCCTTACTCTAAACCCTTGCAGACAATAGTTTCTATCATCCTCTGATCTTAGATATTCTGAGATATTATCGTACCTTTCATTATAAATATCCTCCATATTTCTGGAGATATTTTTATAACTATTCTTATCTGAAATCATTAATCTTTTCGTGCTATCAGTATTACATCATATAGAAACTGTTAGTTTCTATATTCTGTAAATTTTCAAGCTTAAAATATGAATGTTATTGAAGTAATGATGGGAACTGATGCATGAGTTAGTATAATATAATGACACTTGATCAACGTGATTATATTACAGTAAGTCATGTTGAGTTTCTAAATGAAACGTGATGATTCACAGATCATAACGTCATCATGTGCCATGTTACATAACTCTTTCATCCTACTTAACTTCGTAACAAATCAAGAAAATGTATTCTTGATGGTTCTATCTTCCGTGATGTTGATAAATTTGAAAATCAAATCGTGCTATCACGTTCCTTCATGCTTAGAACATTATAATCATTCGAAACTCTATATCTATAAATTCTGGACCATTATTCGCTTGACTTGAAGTCGGGAAGAGAAAACAAAAGCATAGAGCTTTGAAATATAAGGGAGAATATAAAGTCCGATAACAACACATAAATTACAAACCGTGTATATCAATGTTTATCGCAACATAAAGACACGGGAGAATTAAAAACATTATAATCCCGAGGGCGAAGTAGAAGAAAGCAGATTCCTCTGGTGGAAGTTGAAAAAGGAGAATGATTGTTGCGATAGTAAGGATGAGGACAAGGATCAGAACTGGATTAATCATTTTCAGAATCTTTTGGATGTATGAACTAAGAAAGAAAGTATAAGAATGGTGAGAATAATGGAAAGGAAGAGCTTAATTTATACTGGAAATATCAGACGTAGTAATCGGGGCAGATCACCGTATTTAATTAAAGAGATCTTAATTTCCATAAATCCCGAAGAATCAGATTTTATAGATCTTCAAGATTTTCTTTAAATCCCTTAAATTTCGGAATTCAACCAAGGCAATGTCAAAAGTTAAGACGCGCCTTATTTTCTAAATTCAAACCTGACTACGTCAAAAGTTAAAAACAAATCTTTGTTTCTCATTTCATCCTTTTGTGAATAGCTTCATTCGCACTCTTCGAATAATCGAATTATTTTTATCCATATTACTCAATGATGATAAAACTCAAGTTATCAACTCATATTCGTCAGGAAAACATATTTATTGTTAGCTATGACGACCTCACTCAAATTTCGGGACGAAATTTCTTTAACGGGTAGGTACTGTGATGACCCGGGAATTTCCGACCAAATTTAAACATAATCTTATATGATTCGACTCGATAAGCAAAGTCTATTAAACCGAGTCTCATTATGTTTGAACTATTTCATGATAACATTTGACCTTTAACTATTTCCGACGATTCACGAACCTTTAATTGTAACTAAGAATGTAAATATAAATAATTATATATAAAACTAATTATATTAGTATTAATGAACTATTAAGTAATTTTGTTATTATAAAAGATAACATTTAATAACTAAAGATTTTCATTTTGAATATATATAGTATATTGTATATAAATGATTCAAACATATTTTACCAACGTTATCAAAATATTAAATGTACAATGTTATACTTTGTAGTTAATTGTAAAAATATACATAATTAATCATCTACTCAACATTTAAAACATGATTTTATATATATGGTAGTATACATATATACATAAATATTACTATATATATATGATTTTATACATAATTATTATATTATGTATATGTAGAAATTTATAATATATCTATGATGAAATAATGTACTATTTTAATAAATATATATAATACTTACATATATAAAACATTTATATTTTTCATAATTACATACATAAGTATAATATAATTAGTATGTAAATAAATATTATAATATATTTATATTAAAATGCATAAATATATAATATTCAGTATATGTTACAATACATATTACATAATTATTAAATATTACATAATAATAGATGATATTAATAAATTAAATTTAAATACAAATATAGTTATTGTAGTAATGTTATTTGTATCGTCAAATATCAATATTTGTATTCATAATATCACTTTATATCATATAAAGATGAAATTGGATGTATATATTAGATTATTATTACTAATATTATTATTATCGATAAAATATTAATATTATCATAATTAGTATGGTATTATTATTATTATTATCATTTTTACAATTATTATTATCATTAATATTATATTTATCATTATTATTAATTTTATTAATATTATTAGATATTAATAGTATTGTTATTATATATTATTATTATTAATTAAAAAAAAAACAGTAGAGATCTATATTATACGCGTGACCTCTGTATCCTTTATCTCTATTATTATTATTTTTTTGTTTCTTTCCTGCTCCCAACTCGTGAACCTGTGTTGACATTTTCTCCATTTTTTATCAACCGATCTCTATTATTACAACATGATTATGTATAATTGCAAATCAAATAAAAAGGAAATCCAATGGGATTAAAGAGCACAGCGATATTTTTTTTTCTTCTTCTCTGCACGCTCCAATTTTTTTTTCTCTTAATTCAATTTCGAATAAAGTTTCAAAATCTAAAAATGCAGAAAGGTTAGAAATCTTTCTTTGAATCTATCTGCAAAATCTCAACTCTCAAATCTTTATATCGATCTTGAATTTTGAAGTCAAAGTTTAGTTTAAAAAAAGTCAACAATTGTTCTTGAGACAAATTCGCGTTCGTGTATATGTTTCTGATCAAATTGACGATTCCAGTAGTTTTTATACATGTTTAGACAACTATTTCGTGTTATAAACATTATCTATAATGTTATCTATTACGAAATCAATTTTTTTTTGTTCCAAGAACCGACGCTGCAGTAGTCCTTTAGTATTTTTTTTTATTTTAGAACCCAAATTATTTTTTTTCTGTAATGTTTTGAAGCTTTAAAGGGAACCCCGATTTTGTTTTTTTTTTTGGTTATTGATGTTTTGTTGAATCCATGAGACTTGTGGAGAAGAAGAGGAATAGAAGAAAAACAGTTTATATATAAAATTTAAATTCGATATTAGTACAGAGAATCAGAATTGGTGGGATGGTCGAGAGTGTTTGCGTGTGAGCATGTGGTCACGAGATCGATTCCAGAGGACGGTAGTTTCTTTTTTTTTTTGAAACTCTTTTCATGTGAGGTAGTTTTCTTTTCTAATTTTATTATTGTTATTATATATTAATTATTATTAGTATTATTATTATTATTATTGTGATTGTTTTGATTGTTATTGTTATTGTTATTATTAGTATCATACTTGTTATCATATTTGAAAGTATTATAGACATTACTATTATTATTATGATAGGTATTAATAATATTATTATTAGTAATAAACTTATCATTTTAGTATTTTATCATCATTAGGATTATGATTATGATTATCATTATTATTATTATGAAGGAAATAAAAATATATTATTATCATCAATATTAGAATTTGTACCGGTTTATAAATAATTGTATCATCAGTACATTTACAATTAATAATATCATATTTATCAG
The DNA here is from genome assembly GCF_046630445.1 of Rutidosis leptorrhynchoides. Classification (NCBI taxonomy): domain Eukaryota; kingdom Viridiplantae; phylum Streptophyta; class Magnoliopsida; order Asterales; family Asteraceae; genus Rutidosis; species Rutidosis leptorrhynchoides. Next base: position 304,480,358 of record NC_092342.1, read on the forward strand.
TATCATCATTAATATTTACTAATATTATTATGATTATCATTTATCATTTTATAAATATTAGAACCCTTATTATTAACATAAGTATGGTATTAGTATTAATATTATTTTAGAGTTATTATTATTAGTATCATTAACAGTTATCATTTTCATTTTTTTTGCTATTAGTATTATCATTATTAATAAAATTATTATTATTATTAGTAAATCATTATTATCTAAATTATTATTTTAACAAATAAATCTTTTGTACACTACATATATACTTATGGTATATACTAGGATTGTATTAATAATTCACATAACAAACTAATAAAATTTCATAAATACAATACTAACCACAAATATATGTATATAAATATATTAATGTCACTATTTATATAAACGTAAATCATTATAGATATACATAAAATCGATATATATATAAAATATAATATAAGTATACGTTTTAAAATAAAGGTTAGAATAAATTCTACAAAACTATAATATATAAATAATACATATTAATAAATGAAATTTTGTAACTTACATTATACGTATTAATATATACACAATTGATATAGGTTCGTAAATCCGAGGCCAACCCTGCATTGTTCAATGACGTCATATGTATTTTTACTACAAAATACAGTATCGTGAGTTTCATTTGCCTTTTTACCCTTTATATTTTTGGGCTGAGAATACATGCGCAACTTTTATAACTGTTTTACGAAATTGACACAAGTACGTGAAACTACATTCTATGGTTGGATTATCGAAGTTGAATATGCCCCTTTTTATTAAGTCTGGTAATCTAAGAATTAGGGAACAGACACCCTAATTGACGCGAATCCTAAAGATAGATCTATCGGGCCCAACAAGCCCCATCCAAAGTACCGGATGTTTTAGTACTTCGAAATTTATATCATGTCCGAAGGAGGATCCCGGAATGATGGAGATATTCTTATATATGCATATTGTTAATGTCGGTTACCAGGTGTTCAATCCATATGAATGATATTTTTGTCTCTATACATGGGACGTATGTTTATGAGAAATGGAAATCTGAAATCTTGTGGTCTATTAAAATGATGGAAACGATTGTTTAAGTTAAACTAATGAACTCACCAACCTTTTGGTTGACACTTTAAAGCATGTTTATTCTCAGGTACGAAAGAAATCTTCCGCTGTGTATTTGCTCATTTTATAGATATTACTTGGAGTCATTCATGGCATATTTCAAAAGACGTTGCATTCGAGTCGTCGAGTTCATCAAGATTATTATCAAGTCAATTATAGTTGGATATATTATGAAATGGTATGCATGCCTGTCAACTTTCGATGTAATGAAAGTTTGTCTTTTCAAAAACGAATGCAATGTTTGTAAAATGTATCATATAGAGGTCAAGTACCTCGCGATGTAATCAACTGTTGTGAATCGTTTATAATCGATATGGACTTCGTCCGGATGGATTAGGACGGGTCTTCACAGTCACGGTGGATTTCCGGAATTCCAGGGATTTAAGAAAATCTTCGGAATCTATATCAGATTCGATTCTTCGGTAATTAAGGAAATTATGATCTTCTTCAATTAAATGCGGTAATCTGCCTCGATTGTTATGCCTGATATTTCATTATAAATTAACCTCTTCTGTTCCATTATTTTCATCATTCCTACATCTTCTTCCTTATTTCATACTTTCAAAAGATTATGAAAATGCTTAATCTAGTTCTGATCCGTGACCTGATTCTAACGATCGCAATGATCATCCTTCTTTTTCAACTCCCACCGGAGGAATATGTTTACTTCTACTTCGCTCTTGGGGTAGTGGTTTTTATAATCCTTCCTTGCATCTGTCTTTCCATATTTATTAACATTCACGGTTAATGATCTCTCTATTTGCTGTGATTTATACTCCTATTTATATTTTAAAGCTCTATGCTTTTGTTTTCTCTTCCCGACCTTAAGTAAAGCGATCAAGACGTCTCGGTTTGTAGGTATGAAGTTCGAAAGAACATAACTAAGATTATAAGAGAAAAGAAAGGTAATAGCACGATTTGATTTGTTAAATTACTAGAATCACTGAGGGTAGAACTATCAAGAATCTATATTCTTGATATGTTTAGAGGTTAAGTAGAATGAAAGAGTTATGTAACATGGTTCATGATAAAGGTATGATCTGTGATCCTTTATCACGTTCCATTAGAAACTCAGCATGACTTACTGTAATATAATCACATTGGCCGGACGTCATTATATTATACTAACTCATGCTTCAATTTCCAACACTACTCCAGAAACATTCATAATTTATACGTAGGTTTTATAGAAATTTCCAATATAATGTAATACAGATAGCACGAAGAGGTATAAAATTTCGGACGAGAATATTTAAGAAAATATCTTTAGAAATATCGAAGATATTTATGATGATATTTTGGGATTTCTAAGTTCGAAAGTTGATGAAGAGAAATTTTCCGCAAGATTCTAACATGACTTCGGAGCAAGATATTCACTAAAGATTTCATTGACTCCCGTATTACCTGAATTCTTTGAATATAGGGTTTGGTCCTTGTATTTGTCCTTGGTCTCCTTCAGGGTTAGCTAAATCGTTTTTTTCAGTACCAAATTTTCTATCGAGCGTTCCCAACACTCCATTCTTTATCATCAAACTCTTGTGTGATGCCCCGTACAAAATCATTGTGTACGGTACATCAACAACATGATCATTACAAGGTCAAACACAATATGCTGTTTGAAAACCAGTTTTGCATTCATGAACAGATAATGTTTTACAAAAGATGAATAGGAAACATTAACATGAGTACATGATACTAAGGTCATTACAAAGCTATTGTTTTGAAAATAACATAAGTTGGGAATGCAAAGTAAAAGTTTCATGTTTGAGACATCTCTAAGTAATGCAGCGGAAGTCTAACACAGCAAGTCTGTAACAGCAAGTCTATACACCGAGACTAGAACAGCAAGGCTAACAGCAGAAGCAATAACGTCAAAACACCTGAGAAATACATGCTTAAAAAGTCAACACGAATGTTGGTGAGCTATAGTTTGTTTGTATTCAGTAATGTAATGTAGGCCACGAGATTTCAGTGCTTCAAACAAGCGTTTCAAATCAGTATGATTAAGTATATGCTCAACCGTGGACACTCGGTAACAAACTTAACGTTTATACCCCCTGAAAGTACACTTGGCAAGTGCGTATGTTTACGAAGTATTAAACACTCGTTAAATGCTAGCGCTACTAGCCTGAGTGGGGATGTCAAACCCTATGGATCCATATCTAAGATTCGCGTTCACGGTTCAAAAACCGATGATTAAACGTTACCGAGCTAAAGGGAATGTTTATGCCGTTGTATAACCCACACATATATAAGTTTAAGTACTCGTGCCTAGTATGTAAAACATAAAATCCGCATGTATTCTCAGTTCCCAAAATAAGTTAAAGTAAAAAGGAAATGCTATAACTCACAGTGATAAAAGCGGTAAAGTCGGTAATGAAAGTACGCAAGGAGTAAGTCGGTCCGAAAGGTCATCAACCTAAATCAAGGGTTACTAGGTCAGTAGGTTGTTTTTATAAATTCTAATAGTGCATAAAATAAGTTTAAGTGTCATCATCATCATCATTCATCATCATAAAAGCTAAGTAAGTTCGACCAGAATAGAGATCGAAACAATAGGCTGACTTCGGTCAGCTGCTGCGACCTCTACGTAAATCGAAAAGATGCATAGTCAGTGGCTATGGCTCCGTATGTGAGTCCCCTAACCGCTGACCAATTTTCAGAACCTAACTCGTCTTCGTTTGACCGTGGAGATGGTTTAAGTGCGAGTAGGTCAGAAATTTCAGCACAACGTTAATAGGGTGTAGTGACTCTCGGAGGACCATAAATAATAAACCGTAACTCGGATTAAGACGAGGCCTAAACGAAAAATCATCTACTCGAACCGAACTAACTGAAAATCAACTTTCCAGTAGCCCAGGTGGTCTGATCAGATAAGAAAATCAGTGGACAAGTGCTCCGGTGAGGTTCTTGGTGCTTGATGCTCATCACGGTTCTCTTCCTTGATGCTTGTAGCTTCAAGTGTACAACTCGTTGATGGTTTAGCATCACTTTTGACCAAGATTCTACCATCAATACACAATATGTTAAGACCAAGTGGTAACACAACTCATTTAAGAGTCTTAGATGGATGATGAACCAAGGTTACATCATATCCTTAGTCTTAACACAATTACAAGTCCTATTTACAAACAAAGTTACAAACTTTACATCAATCAAATAAGTATGAACATGATCCAAGTAAAAAGAGGTGATGGAACCCTAAGCTAGAGAGCTTGGATCCCTTTCACACAATTTATAAGGTCACAAAGCTAGAAAGCTTGAACCTTTAGTGTTCTTGAAGATCTTGAAGCATAAAGCTTGGATCTTTAAGATATATGAAGATAACAAACAAAAGTTTGAATCTTTATCACAAAATAACAAGATTAAAGTAAAAGAAAGATGAATCTACAAAGTTGATGAAGATTTAAAGCTAGAAAGCTTGAATCTTCCATGTTCTTGAAAGATTCATGCTTGAATCAACAAGATATAAGCAAGATCAAAGCTAAAAGGAACTTTGATCTCCATAATATGATGATGATGGCCACGAAAATGAAAGGAAAAGAAGAAGAAAAAGAAGACTTACAAGCAATACTAGAAAGGAAAGAAAGAAAGAACAAGTGTGTGTGAAAACCAAATGAGCAAGTGATTTGAATGAGAGGTAAATGGCTAGTATTTATAAGCAAGGAATTTGACAAGGATTGATGACATGGACAAGGGCTAGTATTTATAAGCAAGGAATTTGACAAGGATTGATGAAATGGACAAGGGCTAGTATTTATAAGCAAGGAATTTGACAAGGATTGATGACTTGGACAAGGGCTAATTAATCGGGTCACTAGCTAGAGTAGGGTGGGCTTGAGCCCAACAAGGTAGAAAGTCCAACAAGACTAACTATTGCGCATAATTAAATTACTACGCGTAATTAAGCATCCAAAAACCCAGGTAATTATTATTATAAAATAATAATTAATATTTCGCAGTCATAATATTCCGATTATGACAAAAGTTAAACGTGCGCGCAAGTTCGCGGTTTATTCGAAACGTCAAATAACACTAACGGTTATAAAGGCTTCCAATGATCAAGTTATGTATCCTACGTACTCTAAGGCACGTTTTAACATATAAATGGAAGTAAACCACGTAAATCAAGTTTCCAGAGTATAAAGTAACACAGTACGCACAAATACGCAGTTTCGCAAAAATACAAGGCAGAAAAGCAACTCGAAAAAGCCGGGTCGTTACATTACCCACCTGTTAATGGAAATTTCGTCCCGAAATTTGAGGAGTGAAAAAAAAAAATGGTACCGTATTTAAATAAGAAGTAGCGTATCAAAGTTCCGAAAGATTCATGGGCTAAAAAGTGAGCTATTTACCTTGAAAGGTACTCTGGCGTATAAAAGTAAGAATAGGTATATGCTATTAATTAAGTCTCTTAGGAGATCAACAAATTGATTTCGTTTCTGGTTAACATGAGTATGTTGTCTGAATATATCCACAAAAGAAAAGATGATGTTTTTAGCCTTACAGGCATCTTTAGTAAGCTGGATGCATGAAATACATCATGAATGTTACTAAACTCATCTAAAACATTGAGCGCTTATGTCGCAATACAAAGCTGACAGGTAGGATGGAAAACATGGTGATCATAACCATGCGATTTGATGTTTGGATAGTGTTAGCCACGGATTTTACTAACCCCTTGATTTCGGAAAGAGACCATAGGCATAAAGAACTCGATATTTAAGAACGTTTCATTTAACTATATGAATTGAAACTTTTGCTGAAAGTGAATAATCGGACTTATATGCAATGCAAGCCATAATTATCTATAGTGCCTTCAGGACGTTCTGAACGAACAATGAACGATATCACCCAGTTTACCATACTGCAGGTGAACTTATCCTTAGATGGAATGAAAGAACAGTTCCATAATGTAACTTTATCCTTTCAGTTACATGTTGAAGTTAGGGTTAACATTAACTAGAACAACATATAGTTGCAACCAACGAAGAAAGGAATGTGTAGAGTAACCATATCCGTATTACAGATGTTTTAAGCAGTCCCTTCCAAGAGGATAACAAGATTCATAGATTCCTAAAGTATGTTACTTTACATTTTCGAAAGAGAATCGCATGAAAGGTGTGATCTTTGAACCAGGGTGAACTCTTCGAGCGGTTTGTTCTGAATTTATCCTTATACTTAAGGAGATGCGCGGACAAGAAGATACGTGGACCCTTGCTCGTAAAGAACGGTTTACTCTAAGTGAAAAGAATCTCAAAACGATTCCTTGTACCTCAACCTACTAATTCATATAGATGATTTTTACGAGGATGTCGCGATTAGCCGTGAAATATTGAGAATAGAAACCCACCTAGTGCCCATCCTACAATGGGGTGACCATTGAGTGTACCTCAGAAAACTGATTTATCGGCCCGCGATTTTGCCATGTTTAACCTTAAAAGGAACATTTTTCGAGTACAAAGACTTCCTAACAAATTTTTTTTTTTTTTTTATAAATCTGCCACCCAAAGTGGCTCAAGCGTTTTTAACAAGGATTTTAATAGTAAGCTTCATCCCTAACGGAGGGAGAGAAGAAGTGTGATCCCTACATGGTGTAGTCTAATACGGAAACCTTTAATAAAATCAACCGAGGAAGTTTTGAAAAACCTTTAAACGTTTGATGCGACAACATAAATGGAACGAAGTTCTTGGTAAATTTAGAAGTATGTATTACGAGTACCATTTGCACAAAATTATTTGACTTAAAACAACTCAATAAAGGAGCGATTTTTAATCATCTTGAAGGTATAACTTAGTATGTACTAACCCAAAATAAGTAAGGGTAAATTTATAAATATATGATTTTATAAATCGCGTAAGTGATAGAAAAGTTTTTAGTACTTTCATTTGTCCATAAATCTCGTGAGCACTGCACAAATAAGCAACGTGTAAATCAACGTGTAAAAATTTTGATAAACATAGTTTTTCGTATTTCAGAGGTTACGAGTTGAAAAAGGTCGAGTGAAAAATCTTTGAATCATCGGTTGACATGTTACTAGGTAATGAAAACTAATGAATTAAATGTAGTTTTGATGATTATCCGAACTTAAGTCTTTGGCCAAAAAATGTTTACGTGCGAAGCCGTTGCTAAAAAGTGAGGTCTGAAGGATAGAGCATGAGGATGAGAAGTTAATCGCTTCTTGACTTTGCAGAATGCCACACAGGTTATGGCTAATATTAAAGTCGGAATACTAATGATGTTAATATCGCTAGATGAGAATTTCCTTGGAATAGGTCAGGACTTTGAGTTATGTAAGATAGAGCATCGCTCCGACAGGTGTGAAGAATAAGATCCCTGGGGTAACGCAGTAATTTTGAATGGTTTAATTGTTTGTGGATGCCCGAAGGCTCTGCATGACGTGGTAGTAAGTGCCTTCATCACATACACACACATGAATCTCTTAGTTTCGACAGTTGCCTGTCTTCATGATGACTTGGATACGAATAAGCAACGAAAAATTTTATATTGACAAGCAACGAAAATTTTATAGAATTCATTTAAGGTGACGATGTAAGAAAAGAAATTAAGTTCTTAGCAAACTAGGGTTATGTACAACACGTACCATTCAAGGTAAAATATCCTTTGAATAAAAGATTTGATTTGTAAAAGTGAAAGTAAAATTTCATATGTATTTGTCAAAAAGAAGTAATTATTTACTTTATTTTATATAACGTATACGATTTCAAAAATTTGCACGAATGGCAAATAAAATAAATTTATTTTTATTAAGTTTTGAGAGGATCGCACAGTAAAATAGTGTAAGTAAAATTTTGGCAAACAAAATTTTCATATTTCGGAGGTTACAAGTTGAAAAAAAGATTGATGAGAATCGAGTAAAAGACTTTTGAAAATCTCGGGTGATATTTGAGCAAAAATGTTACGAGGTAATGAAAACTGTTGAATTTTCATGTGGTTGATGACTATTAGTAGGGCATAAGTCCTTCGACCAAAAATGCTTAAGTATAAAGTTGTTGCTTATAAGTGAGAAACGAAAGGGAGAGTATGAGGACAGGGATTAACTACCCATTGATTTTGGAAATTCCGAACTGGTATGACTAATATCGAAGTAAGAAGGGTGATGGTGTGATTATCATTGATTAAGAATTCTCTCAGAATAAGTTAGGATTCAGTGTCGCATAAGAATGAGTATCAAATACGATTCTTGGGTAGTATAGAATTTGAATTGCTGAAGTAACGGGATACAATTTCCTTTATGTATCGTTGTCCATTGTATCGGTTTCTTTCATGGCTAGAAAGTGAGCAGATTTGGTGAGGCGATCAACGATAACCCCGATAGTGTCATAACTGCCGACTGTTTTCGGTAGTTTCAGAATGAAATCCATCTTCATCCCTTCCCATTTCCATTGTGGGATCTTGGGTTGTTGAAGTAATCCAGATGGCTTTTGGCTAACCATTCTCGCGAGGTATACGAATAATCTTCTTACTATAAATAACTTTCGCTTTCGTCCTTGAAAGTCAGTCCGTTCCAACTATTTCCTCAAAGCTTTCTAACTCGATGAGTATTAGGTTAATTTTAAGGTCCATTCCAACCAAATCTTATTATACTGCCGTGAAAATTTTTATCAACCTTCTCAAATAACATCTTCTTGTGCGCAGGTAACTAATCCTTTCCAACTACTACTATAAAACTTCCAAGTTTTGTTGGCATGAGGTCATCTCCAAATGACCCACCTGTTAATTTTTAAGGTACTATCTTAAATTACTCCTCTATCTCTGCCAACTTACCATTAGCTTGTCCTATAGAATACATAACTCTCATGATTGTTAATGGCTTATTAGTCATCACACTAGGATTCTTAGATATAAGGTTTCTATCACTCTAGTATTAAACAATTCCGAGACGATAAATCGTTGTGAAGAAACGTACCCTAACTAAAATCAGGATCCATGCGAGTCTCCATAGCTGAGATAACGATTGCTCTATCGTATGTGAGTCCAAAGTTTTTTTTTTTTTCTTCCTATTTGAGAACTTTTTCCTTAAGTATCCAGGGTGTCTATATCTATAGAAATTTTCGGGTTGTCAATTCTGCAGTCCAGGCCCTTCTCGTACAGTATCTAGACCAAGTGGTTATTCCTGCCTTTATCAGACCATAATGCGTATACTCAAGTGGTTCCTACCAAAATTTCCTTTGAATCGCTTCATATTCCTTATGTAGTAACATTGGGACTTCTGCATGATTCACTTCAATATAATTACGCTGGCCTGGCGTCATTATATTGTACTAAATCGTACGTTCATTCCAATATCACTCCATATGGTCAATGTAACGTGATCACTTTCAGTTCTACTCAATTTCATCCAACGGTGCTTTATCTATGTTATCTCAAAACAAAATCTACATAATTAATCTCACGGTTTCTCGGTGTGGGTGCGTAAGTTCCGTAGGTCATGCACCAATGCCTAAATGTCCTGAAATTTCTTCAAAATGTTCAGGTTCAGGTAACATCGTTAGGTTCCTTTCTAGAAATTCAATCTGGGTCTCGCGTCGAGTTGTATGTGTAGCAAGTAGTAGTACGATATGTCTTGAGGCGACTCCCAAGTCTTTGGGTATGGTTGAGCATCAGTAGAAGGCACTCTGACCTTGTGAAAGGAGATGTCCTCCCGACTTCCCCAATGCCTAAGAGTGTTAGGGTACTAAATCCAGAAATGTCATCAGATCGTCGAGCAGTGGTGAAGAACGAAAGAGATAAGTGACGGTCATGAAAGCGTACGAGATACGAGCCATCTTGCAGGAACTGAACAACCTTCGAATGTTTACACGTCGTACGTGGCTATTTAGAGTGAGCTCGGGGTGCGGTTACTCCGACAAATCCTCCAATATCTCCTCCTCCGAGGATCGACTTTAGTGGGCGTGTAATCCGAGGGGTACTCCTCCTAGATTGCGTGAAGGATCGTTTCGATCTCTGGAACGGTGGAACAGTAGTAACAGGTGGATTACAATACTAATCCTTAGGGTTAGACGTATGGGAAATGGGTTCAGAAGAACATCTGAATTAGGAAAGGTAAGTTTTTCCAAGTCGGTGCAGCGAATAGCAGGCATGAAGCAAGCACGTAATCAGGCACTACAGCAACCTAGCTCGTTTACAGCAGTATATAGCATGGCAATATTAACAGTACTAAACAAAAGTAACATGCAATCGAAAGCAGATAGTAGCATGCAGTAGCTAGAATAAGCAAAAGCATGCAGCGAGTTTACATAGCAGTAAAAGGAAACGGTAGCATGCAGCAAGTTCATACGGTAGTAAAAGTAAGCAGTGGCATGCAGTAGTAGTAAGCAGTAACATGTAGTAATATAACACAGTAGCATGCAGCAGGTTCCGCAGAAACAAGTAAACTAGCAAGTTGTAGATTAGTCCTATTAGTGAATCCTACTCGGGTCGGTCCTAGAATCACTAATGCAACCTAATTCCCTACAACCAATGCTCTGATACCAACTGTGATGCCCCGTACAAAATCATCGTGTACGGTACATCAACAACAGGATCATTACAAGGTCAAACACTATATGCTGTTTGAAAACCAGTTTTGCATTCATGAACAGATAATGTTTTACAAAAGACGAATAGGAAACATTAACATGAGTACATGATACTAAGGTCATTACAAAGCTATTGTTTTGAAAATAACATAAGTTGGGAATGCAAAGTAAAAGTTTCATGTTTGAGGCATCTCTAAGTAATGCAGCGGAAGTCTAACACAGCAAGTCTGTAACAGCAAGTCTATACACCGAGACTAGAACAGCAAGGCTAACAGCAGAAGCAATAACGTCTAAACACCTGAGAAATACATGCTTAAAAAGTCAACACGAATGTTGGTGAGCTATAGTTTGTTTGTATTCAGTAATGTAATGTAGGCCACGAGATTTCAGTGCTTTAAACAAGCGTTTCAAATCAGTAATTCAAATCAGTATGATTAAGTATATGCTCAACCGTGGGCACTTGGTAACTAACTTAACGTTTATACCCCCTGAAAGTACACTTGGCAAGTGCGTATGTTTACGAAGTATTAAACACTCGTTAAATGCTAGCGCTACTAGCCTGAGTGGGGATGTCAAACCCTATGGATCCATATCTAAGATTCGCGTTCACGGTTCAAAAACTGATGATTAAACGTTACCGAGCTAAAGGGAATGTTTATGCCGTTGTATAACCCACACATATATAAGTTTAAGTACTCGTGCCTAGTATGTAAAACATAAAATCCGCATGTATTCTCAGTTCCCAAAATAAGTTAAAGTAAAAAGGGAATGCTATAACTCACAGTGATAAAAGCGGTAAAGTCGGTAATGAAAGTACGCAAGTAGTAAGTCGGTCCGAAAGGTCGTCAACCTAAATCAAGGGTTACTATGTCAGTAGGTTGTTTTTATAAATTCTAATAGTGCATAAAATAAGTTTAAGTGTCATCATCATCATCATTCATCATCATAAAAGCTAAGTAAGTTCGACAAGAATAGAGATCGAAACAATAGGCTGACTTCGGTCAGCTGCTACGACCTCTACGTAAATCGAAAAGATGCATAGTCAGTGGCTATGGCTCCGTATGTGAGTCCCCTAACCGCTGACCAATTTTCAGAACCTAACTCGTCTTCGTTTGACCGTGGAGATGGTTTAAGTGCGAGTAGGTCAGAAATTTCAGCACAACGTTAATAGGGTGTAGTGACTCTCGGAGGACCATAAATCCTAAACCGTAACTCGGATTAAGACGAGGCCTAAACGAAAAATCATCTACTCGAACCGAACTAACTGAAAATCAAATTTCCAGTAGCCCAGGTAGTCTGATAAGATAAGAAAATCAGTGGACAAGTGCTCCGGTGAGGTTCTTGGTGCTTGATGCTCATCACGGTTCTCATCCTTGATGCTTGTAGCTTCAAGTGTACAACTCGTTGATGGTTTAGCATCACTTTTGACCAAGATTCTACCATAATTACACAATATGTTAAGACCAAGTGGTAACACAACTCATTTAAGAGTCTTAGATGGATGATGAACCAAGGTTACATCATATCCTTAGTCTTAACACAATTACAAGTCCTATTTACAAACAAAGTTACAAACTTTACATCAATCAAACAAGTATGAACATGATCCAAGTCAAAAGAGGTGATGGAACCCTAAGCTAGAGAGCTTGGATCCCTTTCACACAATTTATAAGGTCACAAAGCTAGAAAGCTTGAACCTTTAGTGTTCTTGAAGATCTTGAAGCATAAAGCTTGGATATTTAAGATATATGAAGATAACAAACAAAAGTTTGAATCTTTATCACAAAATAACAAGATTGAAGTAAAAGAAAGATGAATCTACAAAGTTGATGAAGATTCAAAGCTAGAAAGCTTGAATCTTCCATGTTCTTGAAAGATTCATGCTTGAATCAACAAGATATAAGCAAGATCAAAGCTAAAAGGAACTTTGATCTCCATAATATGATGATGATGGCCACGAAAATGAAAGGAAAAGAAGAAAAAAAAGAAGACTTACAAGCAATACTAGAAAGGAAAGAAAGAATGAACAAGTGTGTGTGAAAACCAAATGAGCAAGTGATTTGAATGAGAGGTAAATGGCTAGTATTTATAAGCAAGGAATTTGACAAGGATTGATGACATGGACAAGGGCTAGTATTTATAAGCAAGGAATTTGACAAGGATTGATGACATGGACAAGGGCTAGTATTTATAAGCAAGGAATTTGACAAGGATTGATGACATGGACAAGGGCTAGTATTTATAAGCAAGGAATTTGACAAGGATTGATGACATGGACAAGGGCTAATTAATCGGGTCACTAGCTAGAGTAGGGTGGGCTTGAGCCCAACAAGGTAGAAAGTCCAACAAGACTAACTATTGTGCATAATTAAATTACTACGCGTAATTAAGCATCCAAAAACCCAGGTAATTATTATTATAAAATAATAATTAATATTTCGCAGTCATAATATTCCGATTATGACAAAAGTTAAACGTGCGCGCAAGTTCGCGGTTTATTCGAAACGTCAAATAACACTAACGGTTATAAAGGCTTCCAATGATCAAGTTATGTATCCTACGTACTCTAAGGCACGTTTTAACATATAAATGGAAGTAAACCACGTAAATCAAGTTTCCAGAGTATAAAGTAACACAGTACGCACAAATACGCAGTTTCG